>NC_134357.1:214572806-214813562 GCF_048569485.1 Anomaloglossus baeobatrachus | reverse complement strand
AGAAAACATATAAACATAGAATGCCAAAAAACCCGGTCATGAAATGGTTAAAGAGATCTATACTCTATTCTGAGTTTTAACTGGTTTACTAATGAATCACTTATGTCTTTCTATTATTATATATATAAAAAAATTTTGTTTATATGTGTATTTTTTATGTGTATTTTTTATATTTTTTTTAATATTTTTCAACTCTATTAAATTGATTTTTTCGTTGCTTCACTATATTTTAGTGTTATTATATTATTTATTATTTGCTATATATTTATCCCTATTCTTATATGTTTATGTGAAATTTTATGTTAAGTGTTTTTCTTATTAATCTATTATTGTTTTATATATATTTGTTAATCAGAAAATTCATGTAACCGTTAATATTGAGAATAGAACAGAATAAAAAAAAAAAAAAAAAAAAAAAAAAGGGGGGGTCAGATAACATAACGTAGATCAGAACGATAATTAAGTCCTTTTGGATGCCGGGTATCGAGCCGTAATATCCATTTGGCTTCGGTGTAGAGAAGTTCACGAAACCAATCGCCTCCTCTCATAGGTTTCTTTACTTGCTCGATGCCTACAATATCCATGGTGGAAAAATCGCCGTGATGAAAATCAAGAAAATGTCTGGTGAGACCTGAAATAGATCTTTTATATTTCGGAGGGTCCGAGGAAAGGGTTGGAAGTGGGATGTGAGTATGCTCAGATATCCTTTTTCTGAGAGGCCTGGAAGTACAGCCTATGTAATCTTTCAAGCATGCGGTACAGGAAGCTTTGTATACAACATATGTAGTGGAACAGTTTATAAAAGCAGAAATATTGTGAGAAGTATTGCCCACTGTGAAAGATACTGTTTTCCTCATGAATTTGCAGAGTCCGCATCGTGGCAAAGCACACTTATAGGAACCTTTTGTGCTTAACCAGGTCTCGGTTTTATTCTGGGAGATGAATAGACTGGGAGATATCATATTGCCTATGGTTTTAGCCTTCCTAGCTACGACATTGACACCGTTTGATAATATTTGAGCT
This sequence comes from Anomaloglossus baeobatrachus, assembly GCF_048569485.1. NCBI lineage: Eukaryota > Metazoa > Chordata > Amphibia > Anura > Aromobatidae > Anomaloglossus > Anomaloglossus baeobatrachus. The sequence continues at coordinate 214,812,539 of NC_134357.1, read as the reverse complement.
AACTCCGGATCTTGATGAAGGAGGGGGATATAGCGTAAAAAAACTTCTTTTATTTTAAAAAAATCAGCACTGTGGGGAGTGGAAAAAACAATACGACAATTTTTGGCATCAGATGTGTTTTTGTTAGAAAGTAAATCACTGCGAGTTTTCTTTCCAGCGGTTTTTTCAGCACGAGAAAGGATTTTATTTTTATAACCTCTGCATTGTAAACGCTTTTTCATAATTTCCAATTCAGAAGAGTAGGCAATGTCTGTAGAACAAAGACGGCGTGCTCTGAGGAATTCACCAAGGGGAAGATTATTTATGGTGTGTTTAGCATGGTTGCTGTTTGCGTGCAGGATGGTGTTCCCACTAAGCGGTTTCCTGTATAAAGAAGTATTAATAAGACCTGTTCTGGAGTCACCGGTGAGGTATATATCTAAAAATGGAGTAGAATTTTCAGAAATTACCACAGTAAAGCTCAAGTTCATATAGTTTGAATTCAAATAAGAAAGAAAAATATCTGATAGGTTTGGTGAGGGTGCGTTTTTCTTGCGTTTCCAGATCATAATGAGATCGTCTATGTATCTCGCATACCAAAAGATTTGGTCCAAGAAGGGATTGTCGGGAGTGTGTATGTACATAGCTTCCCAAGAAATCATATATAAATTAGCTAGAACGCAAGAAAAACTAGCACCCATAGGGCAACCATTTACTTGTAAAAAGAATTGTTGATTGAAACTGAAAAAGTTATGTTTTAAAAGAAATTCACAGACTAGAATGACATAGTCTTTGAATATGTCACTCAAATCAGTCAGCCGATTCAAATGATGGGACAAGGATTTAAGAGCTAAGATGTGTGGAATGCTTGAATATAGTGACGCAACATCACTTGTGACCCAGAACAGGTCATCAGTCCAGGGAATATCAGGAAGAACTTGTAGCATATGCTTAGAGTCCCTAATGTAGCCGGCGGAATCTTTAACAAGAGGCTGTAAGATGTTATCCAGCCAGTCTGAGATCCGACTGGTAAGGGAATTAGTGCTGGGTACAATAGGTCGTAATGGTGGTGGAAAAAGACCCTTGTGGGTTTTGGGGAGTCCTTGGAAGATTGGGCACACAGGAACGTCGTTAGTCAGGTAGTCACGGGTTGATTTGTCAAAAATGCCTAAAGATAGTCCTTGGTCAAGAATAGTATCCAATTTTTTGGAAAAGGCTTCTGTAGGATCAGATGTAAGCCGTTTATAAGTAGTAGGATCCTTCAACATGTTCATGATCTCCCTCTCGTACAGTGAACTGTCGAGAATGACCACTGAGCCACCCTTGTCTGCTGCTCTTATAGTGATGTAAGGGTTTTTACTCAAATCCTTTAGAGCTTTACATTCATGGGTGGTAAGATTGTTAGAGGATGCAGGACTGGAAGAAAGGATATTTTTGATTTCAGCTTCCATTAGGTCCTGATATGTGTCCATGATGGGAACACGTGAGGCCACTGGGTAGAAATTATTATTCGTAGTTTTGAAAGAAGGAATATGAAACTCAGGATTGTTAGAATTGTCCATTTCAGACAAGATTTTTATGGAAACATGTTCCTTGAGACTCATTTGTAATGGGAAAGATGGAGCTTCGGTAGTAGTATTGGAGATGGAAGTAGTGTCTGCCTGGCTCTGTTCAGATGAAAAGAAATGTTTTTTAACCGTGAGGTTTCTAATAAATATATTGATGTCCTTAATGGTTTGGAACAAGTCAGCCCGAGATGTAGGGGCAAAATTCAAGCCCTTTTTAAGAACTTGTGATTGAGCAGAGCTGATAGAACATGCAGATAAATTTATAACAGAGAACTCAGCATGATTAGATATATTTAATACTTCTGGTGCCGGTTTCTGTTGGTGCGTCGAGGAGTGAATTTTGCCGCACCTCTGATGTTTCCTTCCTCCTCTGTGACCAATCCGTTTTTTGACTTCTTAGGGATTGCACCCTCAGCGGTATTTAAACTTCTATCCGAATCCAATGAGCTGCCACCTGTGGTATCCAGGTCGGTTGAAGTAAATATTACGGATTTTTCTCTGGGATTATAATCCTTGCGGTATTTTAAAATAGATTTTCTTGATGTGTTCCAAGAATAAACTTGGTTGGTACTATAATCATTAGTATCCCTCTTATATTTTCTCTGTTTAGATTGAATGAGATTATCCTCAATTTTATGTATATTGGTGAGGAATTTATCATGAAGTTTTTTATAGTCCGTTGCATCATAATTTTTATTCAGGAAATCTTGGATTTCATTGATCTGTGTGTCAAAGGATTTTAATCTTTCTTCCTCCACTTTAATGATGAGACTCATAAGGTTAAGTGAACAGGTGGTAAGAATGTTGTTCCACTCTGTCTGAAAATCCTGATGGAATATAAAGGTGGGAAACTTTTTTCTACTCTTTCTGTTTTTGGCGTTTTTTATTCGCGCCCACCCTAGAATATGTTCTTATAATTACTGGATTCCAGAATACTGCAAACGTATAAGTATTAGTGATGAGCGAGTATGCTTGTTACTACTCGGTACTCGCACGAGTATCACTGTACTCGGGCTACTCGGCGGGGACCGAGTAATCTCGCGATACTCGTGCTGTACTCGTGGTCTTCATCCCTGCATGTTGGCGCTCTTTTGAGAGCCAGCCCTCATGCAGGGATTGGCTGGCAGACCACTGCAATGCCACAGCCCTGTTAGTTGTGGAATTGCAGTGATTGGCCGGCCCGCACAGCGTGACCGAGCCTTTATACCGGCGGGCGCGCTGTGCTCTGCTCACAGCCATCCAGACAGTCAGTGCAGGGAGAGGGTCGCTGCTTCAGGGAAAGGTTTGCGGCCCTTTATAATTAGTTCCGGAGCAGGGCTGCAAACAGTGTGACCAGAAGTCCTTCTCAGGACATACAATAAGTTGTATACAGGCAGGCAGGGTATAGCCAGGTGGGAGTACAGTAGCAGAGTCCTTCTCAGGACTATTGTTGCTATATACAGGCAGGGTATAGCCAGGTCGGAATACAGGGTAGTGACCAGAAGAGTCCTTGTCAGGACTATTGTAGCAGTATACAGGCAGGCAGGCAGGCAGGCAGGGTATATAGCCATTCCTAGTGGTGACCGTATACCAGCCTTCATCATATCTGGGGCTGGTGTACACAGTCTAAAACAGTCCAGATAGTGTCAGACTTCTCAGTAATTTTTTCTCCTAAAAACCTGTTAGGTTCTTATTGCGTCCGTGCTTGCATTTAAAAACCGCACGTGTGTGCCTGTCGGTGGCAGCGTACAGGTGCACTTGTGTGCGTTTTTCACAAACTATTATATAACGCACAAGTCTAGTGTATAATACACGTCAGTCAGCAGTGTCTGATAGTGTCAGACTTCTCAGTAATTTTTTCTCCTAAAAACCTGTTAGGTTCTTATTGCGTCCGTGCTTGCATTTAAAAACCGCACGTGTGTGCCTGTCGGTGGCAGCGTCAGGCTCCATATTGTCCCTGGATAGAGACGTGCATGATGGCCTGTAAACCTGAAGTGCCCATTGTAAGGCAGTGGGTCTATTGTAGTATAGCCCTTAGGCAGGGCAGCCAAAAATTTGGAGGCTCCACATTGTCCCTGGATAGAGATGTGCATGAGGGCCTCAAAACATTGTTCCCATTGCAAAGGAGCGGGTCTCCTGTCGTTGTAATGCCCATTCTGAAAGAATGGGTGAAAAAATTTACCACTGGGGGTATACCTGAAACAACGGCCTAACTATTGTAACGGTCATCATGATGGCGCATGAGGAGAAGGAGGAGCAGTCCAGCGATTAGCCAAAGTCCAGAAGTGTGTTACCATGGGTGAGTGGAGGTACATGGCAAATTCCCGTTACAAACTTTAAATTCCGCTGTCATTTGCTGGTGGTGTGGTGAAGTCTGGCCCAATCCAACCCTTGTTCATCTTGATCAGAGTCATCCTGTCAGCATTTACAGTTGACAGGCGGGTGCGTTTATCTGTAATGATTCCACCTGCGGCACTAAAAACACGCTCTGACAAAACGCTAGCAGCAGGGCAGGCCAGGACTTCCAAGGCGTAGAGAGCCAATTCATGCCACGTGTCTGTCCAGCTTGGATGCCCATTAATTGTAAGGCACAGAGGAATGTCAGAGTACAGTTGTTTGATCTGCAAGGTACTCCTTGAGCATCTGGGTAAACTTAGGATTTCTTGTGGCACTACCCCGCACCTCAGGGGCTGTGGTATGTGAGGGGCTGAGAAAACTGTCCCACATCTTAAAGACTGTTCCCCTACCTCTGGCGGATTGGACTTGTGCCCCTCTCGGCTGTACGCCTTGGTTGTCCACTGATTCCTGACCTATGCCGCTAGCGTTTTGTGAGGGGAATGCTTTGCCTACTTCCATGACTATGGCCTTCTGGAACTGCTGCATTTTGCCTGACCTCTCCGCCTCGGGAATAAGAGACATAAAATTCTCCTTTTAGCGTGGTTCTAAAAGTGTTACCAACCAGTAATGATTGTCGGCCAAGATGTTCTTAACGCGAGGGTCACGAGACAGGCAGCTTACCATAAAGTCAGCCATGTGTGCCAGACTCTTAACAGCCATCACTTCAGTATCCTGACCAACACGATGACTGAACATGCTGTCCTCCTCCTCCTCCTCCTCCTCCTCCTCCTCATCATCATCTACCCTGTCCTCTGGCCAGCCACGCTGAACCGAGGATATGACTGCATGTCATATCCTCAATTTGGCAAGAGAGTTGCTCCATGTCTTCATCCTCCTCCTCGTCATAGTCCTCCACTGCACGTTGTGATGAGACGAGGCTGGGCTGTGTGTTATCACCCACACCCACTACTGTTTCTTGCTCAAACTCATCGCGCTCCGCCTGCAATGCATCATGGTTGTTTTTTGAGCAGAGACCATTTTAGAAGGCAGAGAAGCGGTATGGTGACGCTAATAATGTCGTCATCGCCGCTCACCATCTTGGTGGAGTCCTCAAAGTTTTGGCGGATGGTACATAGGTCGGACATCCATCTCCACTCCTCAGGTGTTATGTGTGGAGTTTGACCCATTTCCCGACGTCTTAGGTGATGCAGGTACTCAACAACTGCCCTCTTCTGCTCACATATCCTGACCAACATGTGCAGAGTTGAATTCCAACGCGTGGGGACATCACACACCAGTCTGTGAGCCGGAAGATGCAAATGGCGCTGAAAGCCGGCAAGGCCGGCTGAAGCAGTAGGTGACTTTCGAAAATGTGCAGACAGGCGGTGAACTTTTACCAGCAGATCAGACAGCTCTGGGTATGACTTTAGAAACCGCTGAACCACGAGGTTGAGCACATGGGCCACGCATGGAACATGTGTCAGCTGGCCTCGCCTCAAAGCCGCCACCAGGTTCCGGCTTTTGTCACACACAACCTTTCCTGGCTTTAGGTTCAGAGGTGTGAGCCAGTGATCTGCCTGCTGTTTCAGAGCTGTCCACTCCTCTTCTGCATTGTGGGGTTTGTCACCTATGCAGATTAGCTTCAGCACAGCCTGTTGTCGCTTCACCGAGGCAGTGCTGCAGTGCTTCTGTGTCGCCCTGGACAAGCCAGGGGCCACAGAGCACAACACTTACACACCCCACACTCCCTGCAGGCATATCATAGTCAAAACACAAAATCCTTGTTGCCTTCCCCAGGGGCTGTTGTCCACACCAGGGGGTGGAGCCAGGCGGTTGGTCTCCACCCACCAAGGAGGAGGGAAAACACAGGCAGTGAGAGTTAAGCTAAGGAAGTGGAAGGAGGAAAGTAGTAGAGAGGAGAAAAGTGACAGCAAAGAGCCTGAAGTTGGTCCGGGTGTGTGGCCCGGACAGGACAGCAAGGTTGGCAGGATGTGGTGACCGTCTGCAGTGGAGGCCGATTGGAGTCTGCCGTAAGGACCGTGGACGGGTGGTGACCCGGCCGTACCGGACCGGTATACAAAGAGAAGCCAGCACCATTGGCAGGGGCCTTTCGGATCCCGGCAAGGCTTGGTGTCGCCGTGAATTTGCCAAATCCGTTAGTGAAGGAGACCTCAGGGTTTCCAAACAGGCAAGTCACGATAGAAGGCAACCGTCCAACCGTGAAGGGGAGACACCGCCACCGCCAAGGGCAACCGTCTCCCAGGGCCAGCGCCTGTGGGCAAAAGGGGCTCCTCCGGACCATATCCAGGTCGGGGAGCGGGTTACCGGTGGGAAACCATCACTACCAACACTGAACTTAGGTGCAGGGAGAGACAGTCATCACTAACCTGCAGGGAGGAACAACCACAGCCGTCCGAGGGACCCGTCCATCCAGCCACTTGTTTTACAGTGAACTGTGTCATCATCATTGGGCTGAGTGAGTACCTCCGTGCCGTGCGGCACAGCGCTGCCCCTGCGACCCTGCACCTCATCAGGCCCCGCAACCCGCCTGTCATCCATCTCTACCCCATCACCGGGCCACGGGACAACCAACCCCCCTACCCACGGAGGGGAGAAATAACAACAAAGCTGCTCCCTGTCACAGGCTCCCGGGATCCCCGTCCAGAGCAGCGGTGGTGTCCACACAATCACCACAACCGTGGGTGGCGTCACGGACAATATCCCCAAAACCCAAACGACCCCTTTTCACTCACGGGCGATGAGCGCCGCTCGAGTCCCCGGGATCCGGCCATCGCTCGAGCCACCGAGCAGCAGCAGCCGTAGAGCAGCGGCAGCCGGACCCGAGCAGTGGGAGAGCGCAGCGTCCCCTCCTCCGCCCGCGACACTTCCAGCTTGGGACTGGTGTGGAGGGTAAAGTGGATGAGGATGCGCAGGAGGAGGAGGAGGCTGAGGAGCATGACATTCCGGAGCTGTAGAGTGTGGGTGAAACCCTGACTGAGGTAGGGCCTGCAAAACTTGGTGTGTGAAGGACGTGTTCCGTCCCTCGCTCAGACTGGGTCCCAGCTTCCACAATATTAACCCAGTGTGACGTCAACGAGATGTAGCGGCCTTGCCCACATGCACTTGTCCACGTGTCTGTGGTTAGGTGGACTTTGGCTGAAACAGCGTTGTTCAGGGCTCGTGTGATGTTTTGTGACACGTGGTTATGCAATGCGGGGACGGCACACCGGGAGAAATAGTGGCGGCTGGGGACCGAGTAACGTGGGACAGCTGCCACCATCAGGTCGCTGAATGCTTCTGTCTCAACCAGCCTAAAAGGCAACATTTTCAGCGCAAGCAGTCGCGAAATGTTAGCATTTAGAAGTGTGGCATGTGGGGTGTTGGCAGTGTATTTGCGCCTGCGTTCAAAGGTTTGCTGAATGGATAACTGAACGCTGCGCTGGGACAAGGACGTGCTTGATGATGGTGTTATTTCTGCGTGGGCAACTGCAGGTGCAGGGCCGGAGGAGGCTTGTTCGCGGGCAGCATGGACAGGGGATTGGCTCGCATGCACAACAAGCGAAGACGTAGCAGTGACATCAGCAAGCACTGCTCCTCGACTCTGTTGTACATCCCACAAAGTCGGGTGCTTGGCTGACATGTGCCTGATCATGCTGGTGGTGGTCAGGCTGCTAGTTTTGGTACCCCTGATGATGCTGGCACAGCAGGTGTTGCAAATGGCCTTTTTAGAATCATCTGGAGCCAACTTAAAAAACTTCCAGACTCGGGAAGACCTAACATTTGTACAGGCACCTTGTGTCGTGTTGTTCCGGGGAAAAGTTGCCTGACGCCTGCCTGGGGCCACCACCCTGCTTCTTACTGCCTGTTGGGATGCTACGCCTCCCTTCCCCTGTGCACTGCTGTCCTCGCTCTGCATATCCTCCTGCCAGGTTGGGTTAGTTACTGGATCATCCACCACGTCGTCTTCCTCTTCCGCACCCTGCTCCTCCTCCTGACTTCCTGACAATTGTGTCTCATCATCGTCCACCCCTTGTTGAGACACGTTGCAAACTTCGTGAGAACGTGGCTGCTCAAATATTTGGGCATCTGTACATACAATCTCGTCATGGCCCACTTCAACAGGAGCTGGCGAGAGGCCAGAATGTGTGAATGGAAACGTGAACGAACAGCTCTTCCGAGTGTCCAAGTGTGGGATCAGTAATGTCCGTGGACGTGTACTCGGCCTGGTGGTAGGAAGGAGGATCAGGTTCTGAAATGTGCGGTGCAGTATCACGGCTACTGACACTTGACCGTGTGGAAGACAGAGTGTTTGTGGTGGTGCCAATCTGACTGGAAGCATTATCCGCTATCCAACTAACAACCTGTTGACACTGGTCTTGGTTCAAGAGCGGTGTACTGCTGCGGTCCCCAAGAATTTGGGACAGGACGTGCGAGCGAGTAGATGTGGCCCTTTGTTGTGGCGAAATTAGAGCTTGCACACGACCTCGGTCTCTGCCTGCACCACCATCACGTCCACTTCCTTGTTCGTTGACAACGCCCTTGCGCATTTTGCAATGCTGTGCTGATGTGTATTCACTAGACTTGTGCGTTATATCCAAGTTTTTGCAAAACGCACACAAGTGCAGCGGAAAGCTGCCACCAACAGGCACACACGTGCGGTTTTTAAATGCAAGCACGGAGGCACTAAGAACCTAACAGGTCTCTATCCAGGGACAACGTGGAGCCTCCCAATTTTTGGCTGCCCTGCCAAAGGGCTATACTACAATAGACCCGCTTCCTTACAATGGCCACTTCAGGTTTAAAGGCCCTCATGCACGTCTCTATCCAGGGACAACGTGGAGCCTCCCAATTTTTGGCTGCCCTGCCTAAGGGCTATACTACAATAGACCCACTTCCTTACAATGGCACTTCAGGTTTACAGGCCCTCATGCACGTCTCTATCCAAGGACAACGTGGAGCCTCCCAATTTTTGGCTGCCCTGCCAAAGGGCTATACTACAATAGACCCACTTCCTTACAATGGGCACTTCAGGTTTACAGGCCCTCATGCACGTCTCTATCCAGGGACAACGTGGAGCCTCCCAATTTTTGGCTGCCCTGCCAAAGGGCTATACTACAATAGACCCACTTCCTTACAATGGGCACTTCAGGTTTACAGGCCCTCATGCACGTCTCTATCCAGGGACAACGTGGAGCCTCCCAATTTTTGGCTGCCCTGCCAAAGGGCTATACTACAATAGACCCACTTCCTTACAATGGGCACTTCAGGTTTACAGGCCCTCATGCACGTCTCTATCCAGGGACAACGTGGAGCCTCCCAATTTTTGGCTGCCCTGCCTAAGGGCTATACTACAATAGACCCACTTCCTTACAATGGCCACTTCCGGTTTACAGGCCCTCATGCACGTCTCTATCCAGGGACAACGTGGAGCCTCCCAATTTTTGGCTGCCCTGCCTAAGGGCTATACTACAATAGACCCACTTCCTTACAATGGGCACTTCAGGTTTACAGGCCATCATGCACGTCTGTATGCAGGGGCATTGGTGAACCTCACAATTTTGGACTGCCCTGGCAAAGGAAAATACTACAAAGACTCACTTCCTCAAAATGGGCACATTAGACTCAAAGGCCTTTATGTACGTCTCTTCTCAGGGACATCGGAGTGCCACACAATGTTTTACGTAAAATCTTTCATGTATTAATCTCAAAAAGTAACATACATTAGCTCTATCTCACTATTGGGTATGTGCCCTTAACATTTCCGCCATGAAAATTCATTTTGGTGTCATTTTGGAAGGTTTTCTGGTGAGTCCATAAAAATGGCGTAAAACGCGGACAAAATTGTTCACAGCTGTGACTTTTGAGTGATAAATGCTTCAAGGGATCTTCCCCATGCTGTTGCCATGTCATTTGAGCACTCTTCTGAGACTTTTGTGCCATTTTTAGGGTTTCTACATGCTGCCGGGGGTCATTTCACAAAAATACTCGGGTCTCCCATAGGATAACATTGGGCTCGGTGCTCGGGCCGAGTACACAAGTATCTTGGGATGCTCGGCCCGAGCCTCGAGCACCCGAGCTTTTTAGTACTCGCTCATCACTAATAAGTATATATCTCCGGTTGTGCACATACAACCATATACAACTAATACCCAAGAAAAAAGGGGCTTTTTTCTTCCATTTTTGGTCACAGATCATACCTAACGCCTGCCAAAACCCTAGTCTTACTCTTATTACTGAATATATATATATATTTTTTCCAAAAAGCAAGTCATGGATATTTCATCATTTGACAATGAAGAGAGGCGGAGAAAACTTGAATCTATTTTTTCCGATAATATTACAGACACATCTGATCCCCCCCTTGGCTCGGAAAAAACCTACACTTTCTGGGACCTTGAAAAAGTGTTCACACAAAGATTGAGGACTTGGTGGGACTCAGCCACTCTCAAAAAATATATTGAAAAATCTATAATCCCACGTGGCTTAAGAATAAAAAAGTTTCCCACCTTTATATTCCATCAGGATTTTCAGACAGAGTGGAACAACATTCTTACCACCTGTTCACTTAACCTTATGAGTCTCATCATTAAAGAGGAGGAAGAAAGATTAAAAGCCTTTGACACACAGATCAATGAAATCCAAGATTTCCTGAATAAAAATTATGATGCAACGGACTATAAAAAACTTCATGATAAATTCCTCACCAATATACATAAAATTGAGGATAATCTCATTCAATCTAAACAGAGAAAATATAAGAGGGATACTAATGATTATAGTACCAACCAAGTTTATTCTTGGAACACATCAAGAAAATCTATTTTAAAATACCGCAAGGATTATAATCCCAGAGAAAAATCCGTAATATTTACTTCAACCGACCTGGATACCACAGGTGGCAGCTCATTGGATTCGGATAGAAGTTTAAATACCGCTGAGGGTGCAATCCCTAAGAAGTCAAAAAACGGATTGGTCACAGAGGAGGAAGGAAACATCAGAGGTGCGGCAAAATTCACTCCTCGACGCACCAACAGAAACCGGCACCAGAAGTATTAAATATATCTAATCATGCTGAGTTCTCTGTTATAAATTTATCTGCATGTTCTATCAGCTCTGCTCAATTACAAGTTCTTAAAAAGGGCTTGAATTTTGCCCCTACATCTCGGGCTGACTTGTTCCAAACCATTAAGGACATCAATATATTTATTAGAAACCTCACGGTTAAAAAACATTTCTTTTCATCTGAACAGAGCCAGGCAGACACTACTTCCATCTCCAATACTACTACCGAAGCTCCATCTTTCCCATTACAAATGAGTCTCAAGGAACATGTTTCCATAAAAATCTTGTCTGAAATGGACAATTCTAACAATCCTGAGTTTCATATTCCTTCTTTCAAAACTACGAATAAGAATTTCTACCCAGTGGCCTCACGTGTTCCCATCATGGACACATATCAGGACCTAATGGAAGCTGAAATCAAAAATATCCTTTCTTCCAGTCCTGCATCCTCTAACAATCTTACCACCCATGAATGTAAAGCTCTAAAGGATTTGAGTAAAAACCCTTACATCACTATAAGAGCAGCAGACAAGGGTGGCTCAGTGGTCATTCTCGACAGTTCACTGTACGAGAGGGAGATCATGAACATGTTGAAGGATCCTACTACTTATAAATGGCTTACATCTGATCCTACAGAAGCCTTTTCCAAAAAATTGGATACTATTCTTGACCAAGGACTATCTTTAGGCATTTTTGACAAATCAACCCGTGACTACCTGACTAACGACGTTCCTGTGTGCCCAATCTTCCAAGGACTCCCCAAAACCCACAAGGGTCTTTTTCCACCACCATTACGACCTATTGTACCCAGCACTAATTCCCTTACCAGTCGGATCTCAGACTGGCTGGATAACATCTTACAGCCTCTTGTTAAAGATTCCGCCGGCTACATTAGGGACTCTAAGCATATGCTACAAGTTCTTCCTGATATTCCCTGGACTGATGACCTGTTCTGGGTCACAAGTGATGTTGCGTCACTATATTCATGCATTCCACACATCTTAGCTCTTAAATCCTTGTCCCATCATTTGAATCGGCTGACTGATTTGAGTGACATTTTCAAAGACTATGTCATTCTAGTCTGTGAATTTCTTTTAAAACATAACTTTTTCAGTTTCAATCAACAATTCTTTTTACAAGTAAATGGTTGCCCTATGGGTGCTAGTTTTTCTTGCGTTCTAGCTAATTTATATATGATTTCTTGGGAAGCTATGTACATACACACTCCCGACAATCCCTTCTTGGACCAAATCTTTTGGTATGCGAGATACATAGACGATCTCATTATGATCTGGAAACGCAAGAAAAACGCACCCTCACCAAACCTATCAGATATTTTTCTTTCTTATTTGAATTCAAACTATATGAACTTGAGCTTTACTGTGGTAATTTCTGAAAATTCTACTCCATTTTTAGATATATACCTCACCGGTGACTCCAGAACAGGTCTTATTAATACTTCTTTATACAGGAAACCGCTTAGTGGGAACACCATCCTGCACGCAAACAGCAACCATGCTAAACACACCATAAATAATCTTCCCCTTGGTGAATTCCTCAGAGCACGCCGTCTTTGTTCTACAGACATTGCCTACTCTTCTGAATTGGAAATTATGAAAAATCGTTTACAATGCAGAGGTTATAAAAATAAAATCCTTTCTCGTGCTGAAAAAACCGCTGGAAAGAAAACTCGCAGTGATTTACTTTCTAACAAAAACACATCTGATGCCAAAAATTGTCGTATTGTTTTTTCCACTCCCCACAGTGCTGATTTTTTTAAAATAAAAGAAGTTTTTTTACGCTATATCCCCCTCCTTCATCAAGATCCGGAGTTAGCTCAAATATTATCAAACGGTGTCAATGTCGTAGCTAGGAAGGCTAAAACCATAGGCAATATGATATCTCCCAGTCTATTCATCTCCCAGAATAAAACCGAGACCTGGCTAAGCACAAAAGGTTCCTATAAGTGTGCTTTGCCACGATGCGAACTCTGCAAATTCATGAAGAAAACAGTATCTTTCACAGTGGGCAATACTTCTCACAATATTTCTGCTTTTATAAACTGTTCCACTACATATGTTGTATACAAAGCTTCCTGTACCGCATGCTTGAAAGATTACATAGGCTGTACTTCCAGGCCTCTCAGAAAAAGGATATCTGAGCATACTCACATCCCACTTCCAACCCTTTCCTCGGACCCTCCGAAATATAAAAGATCTATTTCAGGTCTCACCAGACATTTTCTTGATTTTCATCACGGCGATTTATCCACCATGGATATTGTAGGCATCGAGCAAGTAAAGAAACCTATGAGAGGAGGCGATTGGTTTCGTGAACTTCTCTACACCGAAGCCAAATGGATATTACGGCTCGATACCCAGCATCCAAAAGGACTGAATTATCGTTCTGATCTACGTTATGTTTAGTGATGAGCGAGCATGCTTGTCACTACTCGGTACTCGCACGAGTATCACTGTACTCGGGCTGCTCGGCGGGGACCGAGTAATCTCGCGATACTCGTGCTTTACTCGTGGTCTTCATTTCTGCATGTTGGCGCTCTTTTGAGAGCCAGCCCTCATGCAGGGATTGGCTGGCAGACCACTGCAATGCCACAGCCCTGTTAGTTGTGGAATTGCAGTGATTGGCCGGCCTGCACAGCGTCACCGAGCCTTTATATAGGCCGGCGCGCTGTGCTCTGCTCACAGCTATTCTGACAGTGAGTGTAGGGAGAGTGTCGCTGATTCAGGGAAAGCTTTGCGGCCCTTTATAGTTAGTTCCGGAGCAGGGCTGCAAACAGTGTGACCAGAAGTCCTTCTCAGGACTATTCTAGTTGTATACAGGCAGGCAGGGTATAGCCAGGTCGGAGTACAGTAGCAGAGTCCTTCTCAGGACTATTGTTGCTATATACAGGCAGGGTATAGCCAGGTCGGAATACAGGCTAGTGACCAGAAGAGTCCTTGTCAGGACTATTGTAGCAGTATACAGGCAGGCAGGCAGGGTATATATAGCCATTCCTAGTGGTGACCGTATACCAGCCTTCATCATATCTGGGGCTGGTGTACACAGTGTAAAACAGTCCAGATAGTGTCAGACTTCTCAGTAATTGTCGCTCCTAAAAACCAGTTATGTTCTTATTGCGTCCGTGCTTGCATTTAAAAACAGCACGTGTGTGGCAGTCGGTGGCAGGGTACAGGTGCGCGTTTTGCACAAACTATTATATAACGCACAAGTCTAGTGTATAATACACGTCAGTCAGCAGTGTCTGATAGTGTCAGACTTCTCAGTAATTGTCGCTCCTAAAAACCAGTTATGTTCTTATTGCGTCCGTGCTTGCATTTAAAAACAGCACGTGTGTGGCAGTCGGTGGCAGGGTACAGGTGCGCGTTTTGCACAAACTATTATATAACGCACAAGTCTAGTGTATAATACACGTCAGTCAGCAGTGTCTGATAGTGTCAGACTTCTCAGTAATTGTCGCTCCTAAAAACCAGTTATGTTCTTATTGCGTCCGTGCTTGCATTTAAAAACAGCACGTGTGTGGCAGTCGGTGGCAGGGTACAGGTGCGCGTTTTGCACAAACTATTATATAACGCACAAGTCTAGTGTATAATACACGTCAGTCAGCAGTGTCTGATAGTGTCAGACTTCTCAGTAATTGTCGCTCCTAAAAACCAGTTAGGTTCTTATTGCGTCCGTGCTTGCATTTAAAAACAGCACGTGTGTGGCAGTCGGTGGCAGGGTACAGGTGCGCGTTTTGCACAAACTATTATATAACGCACAAGTCTAGTGTATAATACACGTCAGTCAGCAGTGTCTGATAGTGTCAGACTTCTCAGTAATTGTCGCTCCTAAAAACCAGTTAGGTTCTTATTGCGTCCGTGCTTGCATTTAAAAACAGCACGTGTGTGGCAGTCGGTGGCAGGGTACAGGTGCGCGTTTTGCACAAACTATTATATAACGCACAAGTCTAGTGTATAATACACGTCAGTCAGCAGTGTCTGATAGTGTCAGACTTCTCAGTAATTGTCGCTCCTAAAAACCAGTTATGTTCTTATTGCGTCCGTGCTTGCATTTAAAAACAGCACGTGTGTGGCAGTCGGTGGCAGGGTACAGGTGCGCGTTTTGCACAAACTATTATATAACGCACAAGTCTAGTGTATAATACACGTCAGTCAGCAGTGTCTGATAGTGTCAGACTTCTCAGTAATTGTCGCTCCTAAAAACCAGTTATGTTCTTATTGCGTCCGTGCTTGCATTTAAAAACAGCACGTGTGTGGCAGTCGGTGGCAGGGTACAGGTGCGCGTTTTGCACAAACTATTATATAACGCACAAGTCTAGTGTATAATACACGTCAGTCAGCAGTGTCTGATAGTGTCAGACTTCTCAGTAATTGTCGCTCCTAAAAACCAGTTATGTTCTTATTGCGTCCGTGCTTGCATTTAAAAACAGCACGTGTGTGGCAGTCGGTGGCAGGGTACAGGTGCGCGTTTTGCACAAACTATTATATAACGCACAAGTCTAGTGTATAATACACGTCAGTCAGCAGTGTCTGATAGTGTCAGACTTCTCAGTAATTGTCGCTCCTAAAAACCAGTTAGGTTCTTATTGCGTCCGTGCTTGCATTTAAAAACAGCACGTGTGTGGCAGTCGGTGGCAGGGTACAGGTGCGCGTTTTGCACAAACTATTATATAACGCACAAGTCTAGTGTATAATACACGTCAGTCAGCAGTGTCTGATAGTGTCAGACTTCTCAGTAATTGTCGCTCCTAAAAACCAGTTAGGTTCTTATTGCGTCCGTGCTTGCATTTAAAAACAGCACGTGTGTGGCAGTCGGTGGCAGCGTCAGGCTCCACGTTGTCCCTGGATAGAGACGTGCATGAGGGCCTCAAAACATTGTTCCCATTGCAAAGGAGTGGGTCTCCTGTCGTTGTAATGTCCATTCTGCAAAGAATGGGCGAAAAAATTTACCACTGGGGGTATACCTGAAACAAAGGCCTAAGTATTGCAATTTGTAACGGTCATCATCATGGTGGCGCATGAGGAGAAGGAGGAGCAGTCCAGCGATTAGCCAAACTCCAGAAGTGTGTACCCATGGGTGAGTGGAGGTACATGGCAAACTTTAAATTCCGCTCTCATTTGCTGGTGGTGTGGTGAAGTCTGGCCCAATCCAACCCTTGTTCATCTTGATCAGAGTCAGCTTGTCAGCATTTTCAGTTGACAGGCGGGTGCGTTTATCTGTAATGATTCCACCTGCGGCACTAAAAACACGCTCTGACAAAACGCTAGCAGCAGGGCAGGCCAGGCCTTCCAAGGCGTAGAGAGCCAATTCATGCCACGTGTCCAGCTTGGATACCCAATAATTGTAAGGCACAGAGGAATGTCGGAGTACAGTTGTTCGATCTGCAAGGTACTCCTTCAGCATCTGGGCAAACTTAGGATTTCTTGTGGCACTACCCCGCACCTCAGGGGCTGTGGTACGTGAGGGGCTGAGAAAACTGTCACACATCTTAAAGACTGTTCCCCTACCTCTGGCGGATTGGACTTGTGCCTCTCTCGGCTGTACGCCTCGGTTGTCCACTGATTCATGACCTATGCCGCTAGCGTTTTGTGAGGGGAATGCTTTGCCTACTTCCGTGACTATGGCCTTCTGGAACTGCTGCATTTTGCCTGACCTCTCCGCCTCGGGAATAAGAGACATAAAGTTCTCCTTTTAGCGTGGGTCTAACAGTGTTACCAACCAGTAATGATTGTCGGCCAAGATGTTCTTAACGCGAGGGTCACGAGACAGGCAGCTTACCATAAAGTCAGCCATGTGTGCCAGACTCTTAACAGCCATCACTTCAGTATCCTGACCGACACGATGACTGAACATGCTGTCCTCCTCCTCCTCATCATCTACCCTGTCCTCTGGCCAGCCACGCTGAACCGAGGATATGACTGCATGTCATATCCTCAATTTGGCCAGAGAGTTGCTCCATGTCTTCATCCTCCTCCTCGTCATAGTCCTCCACTGCACGTTGTGATGAGACGAGGCTGGGCTGTGTGTTATCATCACCCACACCCACTACTGTTTCTTGCTGAAACTCATCGCGCTCCGCCTGCAATGCATCATGTTTGTTTTCTGAGCAGAGACCATTTTAGAAGGCAGAGAAGCGGTATGGTGACGCTAATAATGTCGTCATCGCCGCTCACCATCTTGTTGTAGTCCTCAAAGTTTTGGCGGATGGTGCATAGGTCGGACATCCATCTCCACTCCTCAGGTGTTATGTGTGGAGTTTGACCCATTTCCCGACGGCTTAGGTGATGCAGGTACTCAACAACTGCCCTCTTCTGCTCACATATCCTGACCAACATGTGCAGAGTTGAATTCCAACGCGTGGGGACATCACACACCAGTCTGTGTGCCGGAAGATGCAAACGGCGTCTTAAGGCGGCAAGGCCGGCTGAAGCAGTAGGTGACTTTCGAAAATGTGCAGACAGGCGGCGAACTTTTACCAGCAGATCAGACAGCTCTGACTATGACTTTAGAAACCGCTGAACCTCGAGGTTGAGCACATGGGCCAAGCATGGAACATGTGTCAGCTGGCCTCGCCTCAAAGCCGCCACCAGGTTCCGGCCATTGTCACACACCACCTTTCCTGGCTTTAGGTTCAGAGTTGTGAGCCAGTGATCTGCCTGCTGTTTCAGAGCTGTCCACACCTCTTCTGCATTGTGGGGTTTGTCACCTATGCAGATTAGCTTCAGCACTGCCTGTTGCCGCTTCGCCGAGGCAGTGCTGCAGTGCTTCTGTGTCGCCCTGGACAAGCCAGGGGCCACAGAGCACAACACTTAAACACCCCACACTCCCTGCAGGCATATCATAGTCAAAACACAAAATCCTTGTTGCCTTCCCCAGGGGCTGTTGTCCACACCAGGGTGTGGAGCCAGGCGGTTGGTCTCCACCCACCGAGGAGGAGGGAAAACACAGGCAGTGAGAGTTAAGCTAAGGAAGTGGAAGGAGGAAAGTAGTAGAGAGGAGAAAAGTGACAGCAAAGAGCCTGAAGTTGGTCCGGGTGTGTGGCCTGGACAGGACAGCAAGGTTGGCAGGATGTGCTGACCGTCTGCAGTGGAGGCCGATTGGAGTCTGCCGTAAGGACCGTGGACGGGTGGTGACCCGGCCGTACCGGACCGGTATACAAAGCGAAGCCAGCACCATTGGCAGAGGACTTTCGGATCCCGGCAAGGCTTGGTGTCGCCGTGAATTTGCCAAATCCGTTATTGAAGGGGACCTCAGGGTTTCCAAACAGCCAAGTCCAGATAGAAGGCAACCGTACAACCGTGAAGGGGAGACACAGCCACCGGCAAGGGCAACCGTCTCCCAGGGCCAGCGCCTGTGGGCAAAAGGGGCTCCTCCGGCCCATATCCAGGTCAGGGAGCGGGTTACCGTTGGGAAACCATCACTACCAACACTTAACTTCGGTGCAGGGAGAGACAGTCATCACTAACCTGCAGGGAGGAACAACCGCAGCCGTCCGAGTGACCTGTCCATCCAGCCACTTGTTTTACCCTGAACTGTGTCATCATCATTGGGCTGAGTGAGTACCTCCGTGCCGTGCGGCACAGCGCTGCCCCTGCGACCATGCACTTCATCAGGCCCCGCAACCCGCCTGTCATCCATCTCTACCCCATCACCAGGCCCCGGGACAACCAACCCCCCTACCCACGTAGGGGAGAAATAACAACAAAGCTGCTCCCTGTCACAGGCTCCCGGGAT
Source organism: Anomaloglossus baeobatrachus (assembly GCF_048569485.1). Taxonomy (NCBI): domain Eukaryota; kingdom Metazoa; phylum Chordata; class Amphibia; order Anura; family Aromobatidae; genus Anomaloglossus; species Anomaloglossus baeobatrachus. The sequence goes on along the minus strand of NC_134357.1, from coordinate 214,793,859 downwards.
CCCCGTCCAGAGCAGCGGTGGTGTCCACACAATCACCACAACCGTGGGTGGCGTCACGGACAATATCCCCAAAACCCAAACCACCCCTTTTCACTCACGGGCGAGTAGCGCCGCTCGAGTCCCCGGGATCCGGCCATCGCTCGAGCCAACGAGCAGCAGCAGCCGTAGAGCTGCGTCAGCCGGACCCGAGCAGTGGGAGAGCGCACCGTCCCCTCCTCCGCCAGCGACACTTACAGCTTGGGACTGGTGTGGAGGGTAAAGTGGATCAGGATGCGCAGGAGGAGGAGGAGGCTGATGAGCATGACATTCCGGAGCTGTAGAGTGTGTGTGAAACCCTGACTGAGGTAGGGCCTGCAAAACTTGGTGTGTGAAGGACGTATTCCGTCCCTCGCTCAGACTGGGTCCCAGCTTGCACAATATTAACCCAGTGTGACGTCAACGAGATGTAGCGGCCTTGCCCACATGCACTTGTCCACGTGTCTGTGGTTAGGTGGACTTTGGCTGAAACAGCGTTGTTCCGGGCACGTGTGATGTTTTGTGACACGTGGTTAGTTATGCAATGCGGGGACGGCACACAGGGAGAAATAGTGGCGGCTGTGGACCGAGTAACGTGGGACAGCTGCCACCATCAGTTCGCGGAATGCTTCTGTCTCAACCAGCCTAAAAGGCAACATTTCCAGCGCAAGCAGTCGCGAAATGTTAGCATTTAGAACTGTGGCATGTGGGGTGTTGGCAGTGTATTTGCGCCTGCGCTCAAAGGTTTCCTGAATGGATAACTGAACGTTGCGCTGGGACAAGGACGTGCTTGATGATGGTGTTCTTTCTGCGTAGGCAACTGCAGGTGCAGGAGTGGAGGAGGCTTGTTCGCAGGCAGCATGGACAGGGGATTGGCTCGCATGCACAACCAGCGAAGACGTAGCAGTGACATCAGCAAGCACTGCTCCTCGACTCTGTTGTACTTCCCACAAAGTCGGGTGCTTGGCTGACATGTGCCTGATCATGCTGGTGGTGGTCAGGCTGCTAGTTTTGGTACCCCTGGTGATGCTGGCATGGCAGGTGTTGCAAATGGCCTTTTTAGAATCATCTGGAGCCAACTTAAAAAACTGCCAGTGTCAGAGTTCCTGGTTTTCCAGTTTTCTTTTGAAAGAGCTTGCCCTTTGTTAACATGGAGTTTTCTGTTATGTTGCCCTACTTCCTGTCCATCTGTTTAAAAGCCGCCCCTAAAGCTTAGTCCAGTGCCTGAGTATACTGCTTCCTGTGTGCTCCTGCCCTGCTGCTTTTGGTTCCTGATTGTTATTCGGATCCTCTTGGAAAACAACCGACACCGACTCTGGACTTCATCTGGTATCATCTAGCTGTACCTGGACTCCGTTTGCCGTCTTTGGTCGGAACTTCTGCCCGGTTCCTTCCGTTTAATACCACTCTGGACTCACATCACGTACAGACATTTTTCGACTTACCTATTGCCCTTTTGTGTCCCGGCTGCTGCGCATTTAGGGCTTCTGGGGTGATTGCCAGACAGTCCCTGTATAGGGGTTTGCTGTTGGTGGTCTCCCTGGGGGAGTCCGGTGCGCGGTACCGGGAATTCCCTTTCGCTCAGTCCCTGGAAGGTATTTCCTGTATTTATGTTCTACTGTGTTTTTGTTCCGTTTATGTACATATTTGCTGGTTGCATATTATAAATGTCTTGCACCAAGAACTCGTCTCTGGTTGTCATTGCCCTAACGCAATCGAAATCCTCAATACATACAATAGTATTACAGCCAGACTCGGGAAGACCTAACATTTGTACAGGCACCTTGTGTCGTGTTGTTCCGGGGAACAGTTGACTGACGTCTGCCTGGGGCCACCACTCTGCTTCTTACTGCCTGTTGTGATGCTACGCCTCCCTCCCCCTGTGCACTGCTGTCCTCGCTCTGCATATCCTCCTGCCAGGTTGGGTCAGTTACTGGATCATCCACCACGTCGTCTTCCTCTTCCGCACCCTGCTCCTCCTCCTGACTTCCTGACAATTGTGTCTCATCATCGGCCACCCCTTGTTGAGACACGTTGCCAACTTCGTGAGAACGTGGCTGCTCAAATATTTGTGCATCTGTACATACAATCTCGTCATGGCCCACTTCAACAGGAGCTGGCGAGAGGCCAGAATTTGTGAATGGAAACGTGAACGAACAGCTATTCCGAGTGTCCAAGTGTGGGATCAGTAATGTCCGTGGACGTGTACTCGGCCTGGTGGTAGGAAGGAGGATCAGGTTCTGAAATGTGCGGTGCAGTATCACGGCTACTGACACTTGACCGTGTGGAAGACAGAGTGTTTGTGGTGGTGCCAATCTGACTGGAAGCATTATCCGCTATCCAACTAACAACCTGTTGACACTGGTCTTGGTTCAAGAGGGGTGTACTGCTGCGGTCCCCAAGAATTTGGGACAGGACGTGCGAGCGACTAGATGTGGCCCTTTGTTGTGGCGAAATTAGAGCTTGCACACAACCTCGGTGTCTGCCTGCACCACCATCACGTCCACTTCCTTGTTCGTTGACAACGCCCTTGCGCATTTTGCAATGCTGTGCTGATGTGTATTCACTAGACTTGTGTGTTATATCCAAGTTTGTGCAAAACTCACACAAATGCAGCGGAAAGCTGCCACCAACAGGCACACACGTGCAATTTTTAAATGCAAGCACGGAGGCACTAAGAACCTAACAGGTCTCTATCCAGGGACAACGTAGAGCCTCCCAATGTTTGGCTTCCCTGCCTAAGGGCTATACTATAATACACCCACTTCCTTCCAATGGGCACTTCAGGTTTACAGGCCTTCATGCACGTCTCTATCCAGGGACAACGTGGAGCCTCCCAATGTTTGGCTTCCCTGCCTAAGGGCTATACTATAATACACCCACTTCCTTCCAATGGGCACTTCAGGTTTACAGGCCTTCATGCACGTCTCTATCCAGGGACAACGTGGAGCCTCCCAATGTTTGGCTTCCCTGCCTAAGGGCTATACTATAATACACCCACTTCCTTCCAATGGGCACTTCAGGTTTACAGGCCTTCATGCACGTCTCTATCCAGGGACAACGTGGAGCCTCCCAATGTTTGGCTTCCCTGCCTAAGGGCTATACTATAATACACCCACTTCCTTCCAATGGGCACTTCAGGTTTACAGGCCTTCATGCACGTCTCTATCCAGGGACAACGTGGAGCCTCCCAATGTTTGGCTTCCCTGCCTAAGGGCTATACTATAATACACCCACTTCCTTCCAATGGGCACTTCAGGTTTACAGGCCTTCATGCACGTCTCTATCCAGGGACAACGTGGAGCCTCCCAATGTTTGGCTTCCCTGCCTAAGGGCTATACTATAATACACCCACTTCCTTCCAATGGGCACTTCAGGTTTACAGGCCTTCATGCACGTCTCTATCCAGGGACAACGTGGAGCCTCCCAATGTTTGGCTTCCCTGCCTAAGGGCTATACTATAATACACCCACTTCCTTCCAATGGGCACTTCAGGTTTACAGGCCTTCATGCACGTCTCTATCCAGGGACAACGTGGAGCCTCCCAATGTTTGGCTTCCCTGCCTAAGGGCTATACTATAATACACCCACTTCCTTCCAATGGGCACTTCAGGTTTACAGGCCTTCATGCACGTCTCTATCCAGGGACAACGTGGAGCCTCCCAATGTTTGGCTTCCCTGCCTAAGGGCTATACTATAATACACCCACTTCCTTCCAATGGGCACTTCAGGTTTACAGGCCCTCATGCACGTCTGTATGCAGGGGCATTGGTGAACCTCACAATTTAGGACTGCCCTGGCAAAGGAAAATACTACAAAGACTCACTTCCTCAAAATGGGCACATTAGACTCAAGAGGCCTTCATGTACGTCTCTTCTCAGGGACATCGGAGTGCCACACAATGTTTTCACGTAAAATCTTTCATGTATTGATCTCAAAAAGTAACATACACCAGCTCTATCTCACTATTGGGTATGTGCCCTTAACATTTCCGCCATGAAAAATCATTTTGGGGTCATTTTGGAAGGTTTTCTGGTGAGTCCGTAAAAATGGCGTAAAACGCGGACAAAATTGTTCACAGCTGTGACTTTTGAGTGATAAATGCTTCAAGGGGTCTTCCCCATGCTGTTGCCATGTCATTTGAGCACTCTTCTGAGACTTTTGTGACATTTTTAGGGTTTCTCCATGCTGCCGGGAGGTCATTTCACAAAAATACTCGGGTCTCCCATAGGATAACATTGGGCTCGTTGCTCGGGCCGAGTACACGAGTATCTTGGGAGGCTCGGCCCGAGCTTCGAGCACCCGAGCTTTTTAGTACTCGCTCATCACTAGTTATGTTATCTGACCCCCCATTTTTTTTTTTTATTCTGTTCTATTCTCAATATTAACGGTTACATGAATTTTCTGATTAACAAATATATATATAAAACAATAATAATAGATTAATAAGAAAAACACTTAACATAAAATTTCACATAAACATATAAGAATAGGGATAAATATATAGCAAATAATAAATATAATAACACTAAAATATAGTGAAACAACGAAAAAAATCAATTTAATAGAGTTAAAAAATATTAAAAAAAATATAAAAAAATACACATAAAAAATACACATATAAACAAATTTTTTTTATATATATAATAATAAAAAGACATAAGTGATTCATTAGTGAACCAGTTATAACTCAGAATAGAGTATAGATCTCTTTAACCATTTCATGACCGGGTTTTTTGGCATTCTATGTTTATATGTTTTCTGTATTGTATACATGCATATATACAACATATACGCGTATATACATAACCATACATATATAACAGAATCCACTAATATATATGTAACACATAAATGCTTATCCATATTTGAGACTATATAATGTTTAACCCATGCATATGCATGTCCAGCTTTTCTTCCCCTCCTTTTCTCATATCCATAGGATATGTGCGTCCGCATGTGTGTGCATGCGCACATACACTCATATATGTGTTTTGGAGGGCAACATCTACTTATATATACCAATCTATTATGATATTAATAAGAACATCTTTTTATGATTCAACAAAATAAATTCTTTGTCCCCCTAATATAATAGTGGCATGTGCGAAATAACAAGACATTTGGAGGAATCGGATGCTGCACGTGCGCACACGTGTGGACGCATATATGTTATTATCTATCATTTTTTGCTATTTTATGGTCTTTTTATAATCCAATGCATTGTTGTTTTTTTTTTTTGTTTTTTTTTCTCTGTAAACACTCTAATGCATATATATGCGTATATAGGGTTAATAGAATCCAATGACATACTAACCCTCTTACTAATTTGCATTTTTTTTGGGTGAACTCCCTTCCTGTTTCCATTCTTGCTTTTGTGTTTCATTGCCTCTCAAAGTGCTATATATACCTCTTGCCTTCTATCTTACAAGGCTTATGATTAAGGACTGTTTTGAATTCCCCCTTTGTGTCCGAAACGCGTCAAGCCGCACGGCAAGCCGCATGGCGGTTTTGGATGATCTGTGACCCTTTCTCTATTTTTTAAAATTATGCAAATAAAGCATGAAGATTTTTATTCACTCATATTGGTGCTGAGTCCCATTCACCTTTTGCTGTTACTTACCCTGTAATGCAGAGGTGCCTGAAATAGCTTGGCACTAGTGGGGCACAAATGGAGTACAACATCCACTTTTTGGAAGCCACTAACTAGCAGCATTTTTTGCTATTATTATAGCTTATTAAAAACAGAGCAGAAGGGTGTAATGCAGAGGTGGTAAAAATAGCTTGGCATCAGTGGGGCACAAATGGAGTACAACAGCCACTTTTTGGATGCCACTAAATGGCAGCATGTTTTGCCGTTATTATAGCTTATTAAAAAGAGAGCAGGAGGGTATAATGCAGAGGTGCTTGAAATAGCTTGGCACCAGTGGGGCACAAATGGAGTACATCAGCCACTTTTTGGATGCCACTAACTAGCAGCATTTTTTGCTATTATTATAGCTTATTAAAAACAGAGCAGAAGGGTGTAATGCAGAGGTGGTAAAAATAGCTTGGCATCAGTGGGGCACAAATGGAGTACAACAGCCACTTTTTGGATGCCACTAAATGGCAGCATGTTTTGCCGTTATTATAGCTTATTAAAAAGAGAGCAGGAGGGTATAATGCAGAGGTGCTTGAAATAGCTTGGCACCAGTGGGGCACAAATGGAGTACATCAGCCACTTTTTGGATGCCACTAACTGGCAGCATTTTTTGCTATTGTTATAGCTTATTAAAAACACTTTTTATAATCCAATGCATTGTTGTTTTTTTTTTTTGTTTTTTTTTCTCTGTAAACACTCTAATGCATATATATGCGTATATAGGGTTAATAGAATCCAATGACATACTAACCCTCTTACTAATTTGCATTTTTTTTGGGTGAACTCCCTTCCTGTTTCCCATCTTGCTTTTGTGTTTCATTGCCTCTCAAAGTGCTATATATACCTCTTGCCTTCTATCTTACATGGCCTATGATTAAGGACTGTTTTGAATTCCCCCTTTGTGTCCGAAACGCGTCAAGCCGCACGGCAAGCCGCATGGCGGTTTTGGATGATCTGTGACCCTTTCACTATTTTTTAAAATTATGCAAATAAAGCATGAAGATTTTTATTCACTCATATTGGTGCTGAGTCCCATTCACCTTTTGCTGTTACTTACCCTGTAATGCAGAGGTGCCTGAAATAGCTTGGCACTAGTGGGGCACAAATGGAGTACAACATCCACTTTTTGGAAACCACTAACTAGCAGCATTTTTTGCTATTATTATAGCTTATTAAAAACGGAGCAGGAGAGTGTAATGCAGAGGTGGTAAAAATAGCTTGGCATCAGTGGGGCACAAATGGAGTACAACAGCCACTTTTTGGATCCACTAACTGGCAGCATGTTTTGCCGTTATTATAGCTTATTAAAAAGAGAGCAGGAGGGTATAATGCAGAGGTGCTTGAAATAGCTTGGCACCAGTGGGGCACAAATGGAGTACATCAGCCACTTTTTGGATGCCACTAACTGGCAGCATTTTTTGCTATTGTTATAGCTTATTAAAAACAGAGCAGGAGGCTGTAATGCAGAGGTGCTAGAAATAGCTTGGCACCAGTGGGGCACAAATGGAGTACAACAGCCACATTTTGGATGCCACTAACTGGCAGCATTTTTTGATAATATTATAGCTTATTAAAAATGGAGCAGGAGGGTGTAATGCAGAGGTGCTAGAAATAGCTTGGCACCAGTGGGGCACAAATGGAGTACAACAGCCACTTTTTGCATGTCACTAACTGGCAGCATTTTTTGCTATTATTATAGCTTATTAAAAACAGAGCAGGAGGGTGCAATGCAGAGGTGCTAGAAATAGCTTGGCACCAGTGGGGCACAAATGGAGTACAACAGCCACTTTTTGCATGTCACTAACTAGCAGCATTTTTTGCTATTATTATAGCTTATTAAAAACAGAGCAGGAGGGTGCAGTGCAGAGGTGCTAGAAGAAGCTTGGGACCAGTGGGGCACAAATTGAGTACAAAAGCAACTTTTTGGATGCCACTAAGTTGCAGCATTTTTGCTATTATTATAGCTTATTAAAAACAGAGCAGGAGGGTATAATGCAGAGGTGCTAGAAATAGTTTGGCACCAGTGGGGCACAAATGGAGTACAACAGCCACTTTTTGGATGCCACTAACTGGCAGCATGTTTTGCCGTTATTTTAACTTATTAAAAAGAGAGCAGGAGGGTATAATGCAGAGGAGCTTGAAATAGTTTGGCACCAGTGGGGCACAAATAGAGTACATCAGCCACTTTTTGGATGCCACTAACTGGCAGCATTTTTTGCTATTGTTATAGCTTATTAAAAACAGAGCAGGAGGGTGTAATGCAGAGGTGCTAGAAATAGCTTGGCACCAGTGGGGCTCAAATGGAGTACAACAGCCACTTTTTGGATGCCACTAAGTTGTAGCATTTTTTGCTATTATTATAGCTTATTAAAAACAGAGCAGCAGGGTGCAATGCAGAGGTGGTAGAAATAGCTTGGCACCAGTGGGGCACAAATGGAGTACAACAGCCACATTTTGGATGCCACTAACTGGCAGCATTTTTTGCTATTATTATAGCTTATTAAAAACAGAGCAGGAGGGTGTAATGCAGAGGTGCTAGAAATAGTTTGGCACCAGTGGGGCACAAATGGAGTACAACAGCCACTTTTTGGATGCCACTAACTGGCAGCATTTTTTGTTATTATTATAGCTTATTAAAAACAGATTAGGAGGGTGTAATGCAGAGGTGCTAGAAATAGCTTGGCACCAGTGGCGCACAAATGGAGTACAACAGCCACATTTTGGATGCCACTAACTGGCAGCATTTTTTTGCTATTATTATAGCTTATTAAAAACAGAGCAGGAGGGTGTAATGCAGAGGTGCGAGAAATAACTTGGCACCAGTGGGGCACAAATGGAGTACAACAGCCACTTTTTGGATGCCACTAACTGGCAGCATTTTTTGCTATTATTATAGCTAATTAAAAACAGAGCAGGAGGGTGTAATGCAGAGGTGCTAGAAATAGCTTGGCACCATTGCCGCATAAATGGAGTACAACAGCCACTTTTTGGATGCCAATAACTGGCAGCATTTTTTGCTAGTATTATAGCTTATTAAAAACAGAGCAGGAGGGTGTAATGCAGAGGTGCCTGAAATAGCTTGGCACTAGTGGGGCACAAATGGAGTACAACATCCACTTTTTGGATGCCACTAACTAGCAGCATTGTTTGCTATTATTATAGCTTATTAAAAACAGAGCAGGAGAGTGTAATGCAGAGGTGGTAAAAATAGCTTGGCATCAGTGGGGCACAAATGGAGTACAACAGCCACTTTTTAGATGCCACTAACTGGCAGCATGTTTTGCCGTTATTATAGCTTATTAAAAAGAAAGCAGGAGGGTATAATGCAGAGGTGTTTGAAATAGCTTGGCACCAATGGGGTACAAATGGAGAACAACAGCCACTTTTTTAATGCCAATAAGTTGCAGCTTTTTTGCTATTATTATAGCTTATTAAAAACAGAGCAGGAGGGAGTAATGCAGAGGTTCTAGAAATAGCTTGGCACCAGTGGGGCACAAATGGAGTACAACAGACACTTTTTGGGTGCCACTAACTGGCATCATTTTTTGATATTATGATAGCTTATTAAAAACGGAGCAGGAGGGTGTAATGCAGAGGTGCTAGAAATAGCTTGGCACCAGTGGGGCACAAATGGAGTACAACAGCAACTTTTTGGATGCCACTAAGTTGCAGCATTTTTGCTATTATTATAGCTTATTAAAAACAGAGCAGTAGGGTGTAATGCAGAGGTGCTAGAAATAGCTTGGCACCAGTGAGGCACAAATGGAGTACATCAGCCACTTTTTGGATGCCACTAAGTTGCAGCATTTTTTGCTATTATTATAGCTTATTAAAAACAGAGCAGCAGGGTGCAATGCAGAGGTGCTAGAAATAGCTTGGCACCAGTGGGGCACAAATGGAGTACAACAGCCACATTTTGGATGCCACTAACTGGCAGCATTTTTTGATAATATTATGGCTTATTAAAAATGGAGCAGGAGGGTGTAATGCAGAGGTGCTAGAAATAGCTTGGCACCAGTGGGGCACAAATAAAGTACAACAGCCACTTTTTGCATGTCACTAACTGGCAGCATTTTTTGCTATTATTATAGCTTATTAAAAACAGAGCAGGAGGGTGCAATGCAGATGTGCTAGAAATAGCTTGGCACCAGTGGGGCACAAATGGAGTATAACAGCCACTTTTTGGATGGCACTGACTGGCAGAATTTTTTGCTATTATTATAGCTTATTACAAACAGAGCTGGAGGGTGTAATGCAGAGGTGCTAGAAATAGCTTAGCACCAGTGGGGCACAAATGGAGTATAACAGCCACTTTTTGGATGCCCCTAACTGCCAGCATTTTTTGCTATTATTATAGCTTATTAAAAAAAGAGCAGGAGGGTGTAATGCAGAGGTGCTAGAAATAGATTGGCACCAGTTGGGCACAAATGGAGTACAGCAGCCACTTTTTGGATGCCATTAACTGCCAGCATTTTTTGCTGTTATTATAGCTTATTAAAAAGAGAGCAGGAGGGTGTAATGCAGAGGTACTAGAAATACCTTGGCACCAGTGGGGCACAAATAAAGTACAACAGCCACTTTTTGGATGCCTCTAACTGGCAGCATTTTTTGCTATTATTATAACTTATTAAAAACAGAGCAGGAGGGTGTAATGCAGAGGTGCCTGAAATAGCTTGGCACTAGTGGGGCACAAATGGAGTACAACATCCACTTTTTGGATGCCACTAACTAGCAGCATTGTTTGCTATTATTATAGCTTATTAAAAACAGAGCAGGAGAGTGTAATGCAGAGGTGGTAAAAATAGCTTGGCATCAGTGGGGCACAAATGGAGTACAACAGCCACTTTTTAGATGCCACTAACTGGCAGCATGTTTTGCCGTTATTATAGCTTATTAAAAAGAAAGCAGGAGGGTATAATGCAGAGGTGTTTGAAATAGCTTGGCACCAGTGGGGTACAAATGGAGTACAACAGCCACTTTTTGGATGCCACTAACTGGCAGCATTTTTTGCTACTTTTGTAGCTTATTAAAAATAGAGCAAGAGGGTGTAATGCAGAGGTGCTAGAAATAGCTTGGCACCAGTGGGGCACAAATGGAGTACAACAGCCACTTTTTGGATGCCACTAACTGGCCGCATTTTTTGCTATTATTATAGCTAATTAAAAACAGAGCAGGAGGGTGTAATGCAGAGGTGCTAGAAATAGCTTGGCACCAGTGCCGCACAAATGGAGTACAACAGCCACTTTTTGGATGCCACTAACTGAAAGCATTTTTTGCTAGTATTATATCTTATTAAAAACGGAGCAGAAGGGTGTAATGCAGAGGTGCTAGAAATAGCTTGGCACCAGTGGGGCACAAATGGAGTACAACAGCAACTTTTTGGATGCCACTAAGTTGCAGCATTTTTGCTATTATAATAGCTTATTAAAAACAGAGCAGGAGGGTGTAATGTAGAGGTGCTAGAAATAGCTTGGCACCAGTGGGGCACAAATGGAGTACATCAGCCACTTTTTGGATGCCACTAAGTTGCAGCATTTTTTGCTATTATTATAGCTTATTAAAAACAGAGCAGCAGGGTGCAATGCAGAGGTGCTAGAAATAGCTTGGCACCAGTGGGGCACAAATGGAGTACAACAGCCACATTTTGGATGCCACTAACTGGCAGCATTTTTTGATAATATTATAGCTTATTAAAAATGGAGCAGGACGGTGTAATGCAGAGGTGCTAGAAATAGCTTGGCACCAGTGGGGCACAAATGGAGTACAACAGCCACTTTTTGCATGTCACTAACTGGTAGCATTTTTTGCTATTATTATAGCTTATTAAAAACAGAGCAGGGGGGTGCAATGCAGAGGTGCTAGAAATAGCTTGGCACCAGTGGGGCACAAATGGAGTATAACAGCCACTTTTTGGATGGCACTAACTGGCAGAATTTTTTGCTATTATTATTATATCTTATTACAAACAGAGCTGGAGGGTGTAATGAAGAGGTGCTAGAAATAGCTTGGCACCAGTGGGTCACAAATGGAGTACAACAGCCACTTTTTGGATGCCACTAACTGGCAGCATTTTTTGCTATTATTATAGCTAATTAAAAACAGAGCAGGAGGGTGTAATGCAGAGATGCTAGAAATAGCTTGGCACCAGTGCGGCACAAATGGAGTACAACAGCCACTTTTTGGATGCCACTAACTGGCAGCATTTTTTGCTACTATTATAGCTTATTAAAAAAAGAGCAGGAGGGTGTAATGCAGAGGTGCTAGAAATAGCTTGGCACCAGTTGGGCACAAATGGAGTACAACAGCCACTTTTTGGATGCTATTAACTGCCAGCATTTTTTGCTCTTATTATAGCTTATTAAAAAGAGAGCAGGAGGGTGTAATGCAGAGGTGCTAGAAATAGCTTGGCACCAGTGGGGCACAAATAAAGTACAACAGCCACTTTTTGGATGCCTCTAACTGGCAGCATTTTTTGCTATTATTATAACTTATTAAAAACAGAGCAGGAGGGTGTAATGCAGAGGTGCTAGAAATAGCTTGGCACCAGTGGGGCACAAATGGAGTACAACAGCCACTTTTTGGATGCCACCAACTTTCAGCATTTTTTGCTATTATTATAGCTTATTACAAGCAGAGCAGGAGGGTGTAATGCAGAAGTGCTAGAAATAGCTTGGCACCAGTGGGGCACAAATGGAGTACAACAGCCACATTTTGGATGCCACTAACTGGCAACATTTTTTGCTATTATTATAGCTTATTAAAAACAGAGCAGGAGGGTGTAATGCAGAGGTGCTGGAAATAGCTTGGCACCAGTGGGGCACAAATGGAGTACAACAGCCACTTTTTGGATGCCACTAACTGGCAGCATTTTTGCTAATATTATAGCTAATTAAAAACAGAGCAGGAGGGTGTAATGCAGAGGTGCTAGAAATAGCTTGGCACCAGTGGGGCACAAATGGAGTACAACAGCCACTTTTTGGATGCCACTAACTTTCAGCATTTTTTGCTATTATTATTGCTTATTAAAATTAGAGCAGGAGGGTGTAATGCAGAGGTGCTAGAAATAGCTTGGCACTACTTAGGTACAAAAGGAGTACAACAGCCACTTTTTGGATGTCACTAAATGGCAGCATTTTTTGCTATTATTATAGCTTATTAAAATAGAGCAGGAGGGTGTAATGCAGAGGTGGTAGAAATAGCTTTTCACTAGTGGGGCACAAATGGAGTACAACAGCCACTTTTGGATGCCACTAACTGGCAGCATTTTTTGCTATTATTATAGCTTATTAAAAACAGAGCAGGAGGGTGTAATGCAGAGGTGGTAAAAATAGCTTGGCATCAGTGGGGCACATATGGATTACAACAGCCACTTTTTGGATGCCACTAACTGGCAGCATGTTTTGCCATTATTATAGCTTATTAAAAACAGAGCAGGAGGGTATAATGCAGAGGTGATAGAAATAGCTTGGCACCAGAGGGGCACAAATGGAGTACAACAGCCACTTTTTGGATGCCACTAACTGCCAGCATTTTTGGCTATTATTATAGCTTACTAAAAACAGAGCAGGAGGGTGTAATGCAGAGGTGCTAGAAATAGCTTGGCACCAGTGGGACACAAATGGAGTACAACAGCCACTTTTTGGATGCCACTAACTGCCAGCATTTTTTGTTGTTATTATAATTTATTAAAAACAGTGCAGCAGGGTGCAATGCAGAGGTGCTAGAAATAGCTTGGCACCAGTGGGGCACAAATGGAGTACAACAGACACTTTTTGGATGCCACTAACTTGTAGCATTTTTTGCTATTATTATAGCTTATTAAAAACAGAGCAGAAGGGTGTAATGCAGAGGTGCTAGAAATAGCTTGGCACCAGTGGGGCACAAATGGAGTACAACAGCCACATTTTGGATGCAGCTGGCAGCATTTTTTGCTATTATTATAGCTTATTAAAAACAGAGCAGGAGGGTGCAATGCAGAGGTGCTAGAAATAGCTTGGCAGAAGTGGGGCACAAATGGAGTATAACAGCCACTTTTTGGATGCCACTAAGTTGCAGCATTTTTTGCTATTATTATAGCTTATTACAAACAAAGCAGGAGGGTGTAATGAAGAGGTGCTAGAAATAGCTTGGCACCAGTGGGGCACAAATGGAGTACAACAGCCACTTTTTGGATGCCACTAAGTAGCAGCATTTTTTGCTATTATAGCTTATTAAAAACAGTGCAGGAGGGTGTAATGCAGAGGTGCTAGAAATAGCTTGGCACCAGTGGGGCACAAATGGAGTACAACAGCCACTTTTTGGATGCCACTAACTGGCAGCATTTTTTTGCTAATATTATAGCTTATTTAAAACAGAGCAGGAGGGTATAATGCAGAGATGCTTGAAATAGCTTGGCACCAGTGGGGCAAAAATGGAGTACAACAGCCACTTTTTGGATGCCACTAAATTGCAGCATTTTTTGCTATTATTATAGCTTATTAAAAACAGTGCAGGAAGGTGTAATGCAGAGGTGCGAGAAATAGCTTGGCACCAGTGGGGCACAAATGGAGTACAACAGCCACTTTTTGGATGCCACTAACTGCCAGCATTTTTTGCTATTATTATGGCTTATTAAAAACAGAGGAGGAGGGTGTAATGCAGAGGTTCTAGAAATAGCTTGGCACCAGTGGGACACAAATGGAGTACAACAGCCACTTTTTGGATGCCCCTAACTGCCAGAATTTTTTGCTATTATTATAGCTTATTAAAAACAGAGCAGCAGGGTGCAATGCAGAGGTTCTAGAAATAGCTTGGCACCAGTGGCTACAAATGGAGTACAACAGCCACTTTTTGGATGCCACTAACTGGCAGCATTTTTTGCTATTATTATAACTTATTAAAAACAGAGCAGGAGGGTGTAATGCAGAGGTGCTAGAAATAGCTTCGCACCAGTGGAGCACAAATGGAGTACAACAGACACTTTTTGGATGCCACCAACTTTCAGCAATTTTTGCTATTATTATAGCCTATTACAAACAGAGCAGGAGGGTGTAATGCAGAGGTGCTAGAAATAGCTTGGCACCAGTGGGGCACAAATAGAGTACAACAGCAACTTTTTGGATGCCACTAACTGGCAGCATTTTTTGCTATTATTATAGCTTATTAAAAACAGAGCAGGGGGGTGTAATGCAGAGGTGCTTGAAATAGCTTGGCACCAGTGGGGCACAAATGGAGTACAACAGACACTTTTTGGGTGCCACTAACTGGCAGCATTTTTTGCTGTTATTATAGCTTATTAAAAACGGAGCAGGAGGGTGTAATGCAGAGGTGCTAGAAATAGCTTGGCACCAGTGGGGCACAAATGGAGTACAACAGCCACTTTTTGCATGTCACTAACTGGCAGCATTTTTTGCTATTATTATAGCTTATTAAAAACAGAGCAGGGGGGTGCAATGCAGAGGTGCTAGAAATAGCTTGGCACCAGTGGGGCACAAATGGAGTATAACAGCCACTTTTTGGATGGCACTAACTGGCAGAATTTTTTGCTATTATTATAGCTTATTACAAACAGAGCTGGAGGGTGTAATGAAGAGGTGCTATAAATAGCTTGGCACCAGTGGGGCACAAATGGAGTACAACATCCACCTTTTGGATGCCACTAACTGGCAGCATTTTTTGCTAATATTAGAGCTTATTAAAAACAGAGAAGGAGGGTGTAATGCAAAGGTGCTAGAAATAGCTTGGCACTAGTGGGGCACAAATGGAGTACAACAGCCACTTTTTGGATGACACCAACTTTCAGCATTTTTTCCTATTATTATAGCTTATTACAAACAGAGCAGGAGGGTGTAATGCAGAGGTGCTGGAAATAGCTTGGTACCAGTGGGGCACAAATGGAGTACAACAACCACATTTTGGATGCCACTAACTGGCAGCATTTTTTGCTATTATTATAGCTTATTAAAAACAGAGCAGGAAGGTGTAATGCAGAGGTGCTAGAAATAGCTTGGCACCAGTGGGGCACAAATGGAGTACAACAGCCTCTTTTTGGATGCCACTAACTGGCAGCATTTTTTGCTATTATTATAGCTAATTAAAAACAGAGCAGGAGGGTGTAATGCAGAGATGCTAGAAATAGCTTGGCACCATTGCGGCACAAATGGAGTACAACAGCCACTTTTTGGATGCCACTAACTGGCAGCATTTTTTGCTATTATTATAGCCTAGTAAAAATAGAGCAGGAGGGTGTAATGCAGAGGTGCTAGAAATAGCTTGGCACTAGTGGGGCTCAAATGGAGTACAACATCCACCTTTTGGATGCCACTAACTGGCAGCATTTTTTGCTATTATTATAGCTTATTAAAAACAGAGAAGGAGGGTGTAATGCAAAGTTGCTAGAAATAGCTTGGCACTAGTTGGGCACAAATGGAGTACAACAGCCACTTTTTGGATGACACCAACTTTCAGCATTTTTTCCTATTATTATAGCTTATTACAAACAGAGCAGGAGGGTGTAATGCAGAGGTGCTGGAAATAGCTTGGTACCAGTGGGGCACAAATGGAGTACAACAGCCACATTTTGGATGCCACTAACTGGCAGCATTTTTTGCTATTATTATAGCTTAATAAAAACAGAGCAGGAAGGTGTAATGCAGAGGTGCTAGAAATAGCTTGGCACCAGTGGGGCACAAATGGAGTACAACAGCCACTTTTTGGATGCCACTAACTGGCAGCATTTTTTGCTATTATTATAGCCTAGTAAAAATAGAGCAGGAGGTTGTAATGCAGAGGTGCTAGAAATAGCTTGGCACTAGTGGGGCACAAATGGGGTAAAACAGCCACTTTTTGGTTGCCACTAACTGGCAGCATTTCTTGCTACTATTATAGCTTATTAAAAATAGAGCAGGAGGGTGTCATGCAGAGGTGCTAGAAATAGCTTGGCACCAGTGGGGCACAAATGGAGTATAACAGCCACTTTTTGGATGCCCCTAACTGCCAGCATTTTTTGCCATTATTATAGCTTATTAAAAACAGAGCTGCAGGGTGAAATGAAGAGCTGCTAGAAATAGCTTGGCACCAGTGGGGCACAAATGGAGTACAACATCCACTTTTTGGATGCCACTAACTGGCAGCATTTTTTGCTATTATTTTAGCTTATTAAAAAAAGAGCAGGAGGGTGTAATGCAGAGGTGCTAGAAATAGCTTGGCACCATTTGGGCACAAATGGAGTACAACAGCCACTTTTTGGATGCTATTAACTGCCAGCATTTTTTGCTGTTATTATAGCTTATTAAAAAGAGAGCAGGAGGGTGTAATGCAGAGGTGCTAGAAATAGCTTGGCACCAGTGGGGCACAAATGGAGTACAACAGCCACTTTTTGGATGCCTCTAACTGGCAGCATGTTTTGCCATTATTATAGCTTATTAAAAACAGAGCAGGAGGGTATAATGCAGAGGTGATAGAAATAGCTTGGCACCAGTGGGGCACAAATGGAGTACAACAGCCACTTTTTGGATGCCACTAACTGGCAGCATTTTTTGCTATTATTATAGCTTACTAAAAACAGAGCAGGAGGGTGTAATGCAGAGGTGCTAGAAATAGCTTGGCACCAGTGGGACACAAATGGAGTACAACAGCCACTTTTTGGATGCCACTAACTGCCAGCATTTTTTGTTATTATTATAATTTATTAAAAACAGAGCAGCAGGGTGCAATGCAGAGGTGCTAGAAATAGCTTGGCACCAGTGGGGCACAAATGGAGTACAACAGACACTTTTTGGATGCCACTAACTTGTAGCATGTTTTGCTATTATTATAGCTTATTAAAAACAGAGCAGAAGGGTGTAATGCAGAGGTGCTAGAAATAGCTTGGCACCAGTGGGGCACAAATGGAGTACAACAGCCACATTTTGGATGCAGCTGGCAGCATTTTTTGCTATTATTATAGCTTATTAAAAACAGAGCAGGAGGGTGCAATGCAGAGGTGCTAGAAATAGCTTGGCAGCAGTGGGGCACAAATGGAGTATAACAGACACTTTTTGGATGCCACTAAGTTGCAGCATTTTTTGCTATTAATATAGCTTATTACAAACAGAGCAGGAGGGTGTAATGAAGAGGTGCTAGAAATAGCTTGGCACCAGTGGGGCACAAATGGAGTACAACAGCCACTTTTTGGATGCCACTAAGTAGCAGCATTTTTTGCTATTATAGCTTATTAAAAACAGTGCAGGAGGGTGTAATGCAGAGGTGCTAGAAATAGCTTGGCACCAGTGGGGCACAAATGGAGTACAACAGCCACTTTTTGGATGCCACTAACTGGCAGCATTTTTTTGCTAATATTATAGCTTATTTAAAACAGAGCAGGAGGGTATAATGCAGAGGTGCTTGAAATAACTTGGCACCAGTGGGGCAAAAATGGAGTACAACAGCCACTTTTTGGATGCCACTAAGTTGCAGCATTTTTTGCAATTATTATAGCTTATTAAAAACAGTGCAGGAAGGTGTAATGCAGAGGTGCGAGAAATAGCTTGGCACCAGTGGGGCACAAATGGAGTACAACAGCCACTTTTTGGATGCCACTAACTGCCAGCTTTTTTTGCTATTATTATGGCTTATTAAAAACAGAGGAGGAGGGTGCAATGCAGAGGTTCTAGAAATAGCTTGGCACCAGTGGCTACAAATGGAGTACAACAGCCACTTTTTGGATGCCACTAACTGGCAGCATTTTTTGCTATTATTATAGCCTAGTAAAAATAGAGCAGGAGGGTGTAATGCAGAGGTGCTAGAAATAGCTTGGCACTAGTGGGGCACAAATGGAGTAAAACAGCCACTTTTTGGATGCCACTAACTGGCAGCATTTTTTGCTACTATTATAGCTTATTAAAAATAGAGCAGGAGGGTGTCATGCAGAGGTGCTAGAAATAGCTTGGCACCAGGGGGGCACAAATGGAGTATAACAGCCACTTTTTGGATGCCCCTAACTGCCAGCATTTTTTGCCATTATTATAGCTTATTAAAAACAGAGCTGCAGGGTGAAATGAAGAGCTGCTAGAAATAGCTTGGCACCAGTGGGGCACAAATGGAGTATAACAGCCACTTTTTGGATGCCCCTAACTGCCAGCATTTTTTGCTATTATTTTAGCTTATTAAAAAAAGAGCAGGAGGGTGTAATGCAGAGGTGCTAGAAATAGCTTTGCACCATTTGGGCACAAATGGAGTACAACAGCCACTTTTTGGATGCTATTACCTGCCAGCATTTTTTGCTGTTATTATAGCTTATTAAAAAGAGACCAGGAGGGTGTAATGCAGAGGTGCTAGAAATAGCTTGGCACCAGTGGGGCACAAATAAAGTACAACAGCCAATTTTTGGATGCCTCTAACTGGTAGCATTTTTTGCTATTATTATAACTTATTAAAAACAGAGCAGGAGGGTGTAATGCAGAGGTGCTAGAAATAGCTTGGCACCAGTGGGGCACAAATGGAGTACAACAGCCACTTTTTGGATGCCACCAACTTTCAGCAATTTTTGCTATTATTATAGCTTATTACAAGCAGAGCAGGAGGGTGTAATGCAGAAGTGCTAGAAATAGCTTGGCACCAGTGGGGCACAAATGGAGTACAACAGCCACATTTTGGATGCCACTAACTGGCAACATTTTTTGCTATTATTATAGCTTATTACAAACAGAGCTGGAGGGTGTAATGAAGAGGTGCTATAAATAGCTTGGCACCAGTGGGGCACAAATGGAGTACAACATCCACCTTTTGGATGCCACTAACTGGCAGCATTTTTTGCTATTATTAGAGCTTATTAAAAACAGAGAAGGAGGGTGTAATGCAAAGGTGCTAGAAATAGCTTGGCACTAGTGGGGCACAAATGGAGTACAACAGCCACTTTTTGGATGACACCAACTTTCAGCATTTTTTCCTATTATTATAGCTTATTACAAACAGAGCAGGAGGGTGTAATGCAGAGGTGCTAGAAATAGCTTGGTACCAGTGGGGCACACATGGAGTACAACAGCCACATTTTGGATGCCACTAACTGGCAGCATTTTTTGCTATTATTATAGCTTATTAAAAACAGAGCAGGAAGGTGTAATGCAGAGGTGCTAGAAATAGGTTGGCACCAGTGGGGCACAAATGGAGTACAACAGCCACTTTTTGGATGCCACTAACTGGCAGCATTTTTTGCTATTATTATAGCTAATTAAAAACAGAGCAGGAGGGTGTAATGCAGAGATGCTAGAAATAGCTTGGCACCAGTGCGGCACAAATGGAGTACAACAGCCACTTTTTGGATGCCACTAACTGGCAGCATTTTTTGCTATTATTATAGCCTAGTAAAAATATAGCAGGAGGGTGTAATGCAGAGGTGCTAGAAATAGCTTGGCAGTAGTGGGGCACAAATGGAGTACAACATCCACCTTTTGGATGCCACTAACTGGCAGCATTTTTTGCTATTATTATAGCTTATTAAAAACAGAGAAGGAGGGTGTAATGCAAAGGTGCTAGAAATAGCTTGGCACTAGTTTGGCACAAATGTAGTACAACAGCCACTTTTTGGATGACACCAACTTTCAGCATTTTTTCCTATTATTATAGCTTATTACAAACAGAGCAGGAGGGTGTAATGCAGAGGTGCTGGAAATAGCTTGGTACCAGTGGGGCACAAATGGAGTACAACAGCCACATTTTGGATGCCACTAACTGGCAGCTTTTTTTGCTATTATTATAGCTTATTAAAAACAGAGCAGGAAGGTGTAATGCAGAGGTGCTAGAAAAAGCTTGGCACCAGTGGGGCACAAATGGAGTACAACAGCCACTTTTTGGATGCCACTAACTGGCAGCATTTTTTGCTATTACTATAGCCTAGTAAAAATAGAGCAGGAGGGTGTAATGCAGAGGTGCTAGAAATAGCTTGGCACTAGTGGGGCACAAATGGAGTATAACAGCCACTTTTTGGATGCCCCTAACTGCCAGCATTTTTTGCCATTATTATAGCTTATTAAAAACAAAGCTCCAGGGTGAAATGAAGAGCTGCCAGAAATAGCTTGGCACCAGTGGGGCACAAATGGAGTACAACATCCACTTTTTGGATGCCACTAACTGGCAGCATTTTTTGCTATTATTTTAGCTTATTAAAAAAAGAGCAGGAGGGTGTAATGCAGAGGTGCTAGAAATAGCTTGGCACCAGTTGGGCACAAATGGAGTGCAACAGCCACTTTTTGGATGCTATTAACTGCCAGCATTTTTTGCTGTTATTATAGCTTATTAAAAAGAGAGCAGGAGGGTGTAATGCAGAGGTGCTAGAAATAGCTTGGCACCAGTGGGGCACAAATAAAGTACAACAGCCACTTTTTGGATGCCACTAACTTTCAGCATTTTTTGCTATTATTATAGCTTATTAAAAACAGAGCAGGAGGGTGTAATGCAGAGGTGGTAAAAATAGCTTGGCGTCAGTGGGGCACATATGGAGTACAACAGCCACTTTTTGGATGCCACTAACTGGCAGCATTTTTTTGCTAATATTATAGCTTATTTAAAACAGAGCAGGAGGGTATAATGCAGAGGTGCTTGAAATAGCTTGGCACCAGTGGGGCAAAAATGGAGTACAACAGCCACTTTTTGGATGCCACTAAGTTGCAGCATTTTTTGCTATTATTATAGCTTATTAAAAACAGTGCAGGAAGGTGAAATGCAGAGGTGCGAGAAATAGCTTGGCACCAGTGGGGCACAAATGGAGTACAACAGCCACTTTTTGGATGCCACTAACTGCCAGCATTTTTTGCTATTATTATGGCTTATTAAAAACAGAGGAGGAGGGTTTAATGCAGAGGTTCTAGAAATAGCTTGGCACCAGTGGGACACAAATGGAGTACAACAGCCACTTTTTGGATGCCCCTAACTGCCAGAATTTTTTGCTATTATTATAGCTTATTAAAAACAGAGCAGCAGGGTGCAATGCAGAGGTTCTAGAAATAGCTTGGCACCAGTGGCTACAAATGGAGTACAACAGCCACTTTTTGGATGCCACTAACTGGCAGCATTTTTTGCTATTATTATAACTTATTAAAAACAGAGCAGGAGGGTGTAATGCAGAGGTGCTAGAAATAGCTTGGCACCAGTGAAGCACAAATGGAGTACAACAGCCACTTTTTGGATGTCACCAACTTTCAGCAATTTTTGCTATTATTATAGCTTATTACAAACAGAGCAGGAGGGTGTAATGCAGAGGTGCTAGAAATAGCTTGGCACCAGTGGGGCACAAATGGAGTACAACAGATACTTTGTGGATGCCACTAACTTGTAGCATTTTTTGCTATTATTATAGCTTATTAAAAACAGAGCAGGAAGGTGTAATGCAGAGGTGCTAGAAATAGCTTGGCACCAGTGGGGCACAAATGGAGTACAACAGCCACATTTTGGATGCAGCTGGCAGCATTTTTTGCTATTATTATAGCTTATTAAAAACAGAGCAGGAGGGTGCAATGCAGAGGTGCTAGAAATAGCTTGGCAGCAGTGGGGCACAAATGGAGTATAACAGCCACTTTTTGGATGCCACTAAGTTGCAGCATTTTTTGCTATTATTATAGCTTATTACAAACAGAGCAGGAGGGTGTAATGAAGAGGTGCTAGAAATAACTTGGCACCAGTGGGGCACAAATGGAGTACAACAGCCACTTTTTGGATGCCACTAAGTAGCAGCATTTTTTGCTATTATAGCTTATTAAAAACAGAGCAGGAGGGTGTAATGCAGAGGTGCTAGAAATAGCTTGGCACCAGTGGGGCACAAATGGAGTACAACAGACACTTTGTGGATGCCACTAACTTGTAGCATTTTTTGCTATTATTATAGCTTATTAAAAACAGAGCAGGAAGGTGTAATGCAGAGGTGCTAGAAATAGCTTGGCACCAGTGGGGCACAAATGGAGTACAACAGCCACATTTTGGATGCAGCTGGCAGCATTTTTTGCTATTATTATAGCTTATTAAAAACAGAGCAGGAGGGTGCAATGCAGAGGTGCTAGAAATAGCTTGGCAGCAGTGGGGCACAAATAGAGTATAACAGCCACTTTTTGGATGCCACTAAGTTGCAGCATTTTTTGCTATTATTATAGCTTATTACAAACAGAGCAGGAGGGTGTAATGAAGAGGTGCTAGAAATAACTTGGCACCAGTGGGGCACAAATGGAGTACAACAGCCACTTTTTGGATGCCACTAAGTAGCAGCATTTTTTGCTATTATTATAGCTTATTAAAAACAGTGCAGGAAGGTGTAATGCAGAGGTGCGAGAAATAGCTTGGCACCAGTGGGGCACAAATGGAGTACAACAGCCACTTTTTGGATGCCACTAACTGCCAGCATTTTTTGCTATTATTATGGCTTATTAAAAACAGAGGAGGAGGGTGTAATGCAGAGGTTCTAGAAATAGCTTGGCACCAGTGGGACACAAATGGAGTACAACAGCCACTTTTTGGATGCCCCTAACTGCCAGAATTTTTTGCTATTATTATAGCTTATTAAAAACAGAGCAGCAGGGTGCAATGCAGAGGTTCTAGAAATAGCTTGGCACCAGTGGCTACAAATGGAGTACAACAGCCACTTTTTGGATGCCACTAACTGGCAGCATTTTTTGCTATTATTATAACTTATTAAAAACAGAGCAGGAGGGTGTAATGCAGAGGTGCTAGAAATAGCTTCGCACCAGTGGAGCACAAATGGAGTACAACAGCCACTTTTTGGATGCCACCAACTTTCAGCAATTTTTGCTATTATTATAGCTTATTACAAACAGAGCAGGAGGGTGTAATGCAGAGGTGCTAGAAATAGCTTGGCACCAGTGGGGCACAAATGGAGTACAACAGACACTTTTTGGGTGCCACTAACTGGCAGCATTTTTTGCTGTTATTATAGCTTATTAAAAACGGAGCAGGAGGGTGTAATGCAGAGGTGCTAGAAATAGCTTGGCACCAGTGGGGCACAAATGGAGTACAACAGCCTCTTTTTGGATGTCACTAACTGGCAGCATTTTTTGCTATTATTATAGCTTATTAAAAACAGAGCAGGAGGGTGCAATGCAGAGGTGCTAGAAATAGCTTGGCAGCAGTGGGGCACAAATGGAGTATAAATGCCACTTTTTGGATGCCACTAACTGGCAGCATTTTTAGCTATTATTATAGCTTATTACAAACAGAGCAGGAGGGTATAATGAAGAGGTGCTAGAAATAGCTTGGCACCAGTGGGGCACAAATGGAGTACAACAGCCACTTTTTGGATGCCACTAAGTTGCAGCATTTTTTTCTATTATTATAGCTTATTAAAAACAGAGCAGCAGGGTGTAATGCAGAGGTTCTAGAAATAACTTGGCAGCAGTGGGGTACAAATGGAGTACAACAGCCACTTTTTGGATGCCACTAACTGGCAGTATTTTTTGCTATTATTACAACTTATTAAAAACAGAGCAGGAAGGTGTAATGCAGAGGTGCTAGAAATATCTTAGCACCAGTGGGGCACAAATGGAGTACAACAGCCACTTTTTGGATGCCACTAACTGGCAGCATTTTTTGCTATTATTATAGCCTAGTAAAAATAGAGCAGGAGGGTGTAATGCAGAGGTGCTAGAAATAGCTTGGCACTAGTGGGGCACAAATGGAGTAAAACAGCCACTTTTTGGATGCCACTAACTGGCAGCATTTTTTGCTACTATTATAGCTTATTAAAAATAGAGCAGGAGGGTGTCATGCAGAGGTGCTAGAAATAGCTTGGCACCAGGGGGGCACAAATGGAGTATAACAGCCACTTTTTGGATGCCCCTAACTGCCAGCATTTTTTGCCATTATTATAGCTTATTAAAAACAGAGCTGCAGGGTGAAATGAAGAGCTGCTAGAAATAGCTTGGCACCAGTGGGGCACAAATGGAGTACAACATCTACTTTTTGGATGCCACTAACTGGCAGCATTTTTTGCTATTATTTTAGCTTATTAAAAAAAGAGCAGGAGGGTGTAATGCAGAGGTGCTAGAAATAGCTTTGCACCATTTGGGCACAAATGGAATACAACAGCCACTTTTTGGATGCTATTAACTGCCAGCATTTTTTGCTGTTATTATAGCTTATTAAAAAGAGAGCAGGAGGGTGTAATGCAGAGGTGCTAGAAATAGCTTGGCACCAGTGGGGCACAAATAAAGTACAACAGCCAATTTTTGGATGCCTCTAACTGGCAGCATTTTTTGCTATTATTATAACTTATTAAAAACAGAGCAGGAGGGTGTAATGCAGAGGTGCTAGAAATAGCTTGGCACCAGTGGGGCACAAATGGAGTACAACAGCCACTTTTTGGATGCCACCAACTTTCAGCAATTTTTGCTATTATTATAGCTTATTACAAGCAGAGCAGGAGGGTGTAATGCAGAAGTGCTAGAAATAGCTTGGCACCAGTGGGGCACAAATGGAGTACAACAGCCACATTTTGGATGCCACTAACTGGCAACATTTTTTGCTATTATTATAGCTTATTACAAACAGAGCTGGAGGGTGTAATGAAGAGGTGCTATAAATAGCTTGGCACCAGTGGGGCACAAATGGAGTACAACATCCACCTTTTGGATGCCACTAACTGGCAGCATTTTTTGCTATTATTGGAGCTTATTAAAAACAGAGAAGGAGGGTGTAATGCAAAGGTGCTAGAAATAGCTTGGCACTAGTGGGGCACAAATGGAGTACAACAGCCACTTTTTGGATGACACCAACTTTCAGCATTTTTTCCTATTATTATAGCTTATTACAAACAGAGCAGGAGGGTGTAATGCAGAGGTGCTAGAAATAGCTTGGTACCAGTGGGGCACACATGGAGTACAACAGCCACATTTTGGATGCCACTAACTGGCAGCATTTTTTGCTATTATTATAGCTTATTAAAAACAGAGCAGGAAGGTGTAATGCAGAGGTGCTAGAAATAGCTTGGCACCAGTGGGGCACAAATGGAGTACAACAGCCACTTTTTGGATGCCACTAACTGGCAGCATTTTTTGCTATTATTATAGCTAATTAAAAACAGAGCAGGAGGGTGTAATGCAGAGATGCTAGAAATAGCTTGGCACCAGTGCGGCACAAATGGAGTACAACAGCCACTTTTTGGATGCCACTAACTGGCAGCATTTTTTGCTATTATTATAGCCTAGTAAAAATAGAGCAGGAGGGTGTAATGCAGAGGTGCTAGAAATAGCTTGGCAGTAGTGGGGCACAAATGGAGTACAACATCCACCTTTTGGATGCCACTAACTGGCAGCATTTTTTGCTATTATTATAGCTTATTAAAAACAGAGAAGGAGGGTGTAATGCAAAGGTGCTAGAAATAGCTTGGCACTAGTTTGGCACAAATGTAGTACAACAGCCACTTTTTGGATGACACCAACTTTCAGCATTTTTTCCTATTATTATAGCTTATTACAAACAGAGCAGGAGGGTGTAATGCAGAGGTGCTGGAAATAGCTTGGTACCAGTGGGGCACAAATGGAGTACAACAGCCACATTTTGGATGCCACTAACTGGCAGCTTTTTTTGCTATTATTATAGCTTATTAAAAACAGAGCAGGAAGGTGTAATGCAGAGGTGCTAGAAATAGCTTGGCACCAGTGGGGCACAAATGGAGTACAACAGCCACTTTTTGGATGCCACTAACTGGCAGCATTTTTTGCTATTACTATAGCCTAGTAAAAATAGAGCAGGAGGGTGTAATGCAAAGGTGCTAGAAATAGCTTGGCACTAGTGGGGCACAAATGGAGTATAACAGCCACTTTTTGGATGCCCCTAACTGCCAGCATTTTTTGCCATTATTATAGCTTATTAAAAACAAAGCTCCAGGGTGAAATGAAGAGCTGCCAGAAATAGCTTGGCACCAGTGGGGCACAAATGGAGTACAACATCCACTTTTTGGATGCCACTAACTGGCAGCATTATTTGCTATTATTTTAGCTTATTAAAAAAAGAGCAGGAGGGTGTAATGCAGAGGTGCTAGAAATAGCTTGGCACCAGTTGGGCACAAATGGAGTGCAACAGCCACTTTTTGGATGCTATTAACTGCCAGCATTTTTTGCTGTTATTATAGCTTATTAAAAAGAGAGCAGGAGGGTGTAATGCAGAGGTGCTAGAAATAGCTTGGCACCAGTGGGGCACAAATAAAGTACAACAGCCACTTTTTGGATGCCACTAACTTTCAGCATTTTTTGCTATTATTATAGCTTATTAAAAACAGAGCAGGAGGGTGTAATGCAGAGGTGGTAAAAATAGCTTGGCATCAGTGGGGCACATATGGAGTACAACAACCACTTTTTGGATGCCACTAACTGGCAGCATTTTTTTGCTAATATTATAGCTTATTTAAAACAGAGCAGGAGGGTATAATGCAGAGGTGCTTGAAATAGCTTGGCACCAGTGGGGCAAAAATGGAGTACAACAGCCACTTTTTGGATGCCACTAAGTTGCAGCATTTTTTGCTATTATTATAGCTTATTAAAAACAGTGCAGGAAGGTGTAATGCAGAGGTGCGAGAAATAGCTTGGCACCAGTGGGGCACAAATGGAGTACAACAGCCACTTTTTGGATGCCACTAACTGCCAGCATTTTTTGCTATTATTATGGCTTATTAAAAACAGAGGAGGAGGGTTTAATGCAGAGGTTCTAGAAATAGCTTGGCACCAGTGGGACACAAATGGAGTACAACAGCCACTTTTTGGATGCCCCTAACTGCCAGAATTTTTTGCTATTATTATAGCTTATTAAAAACAGAGCAGCAGGGTGCAATGCAGAGGTTCTAGAAATAGCTTGGCACCAGTGGCTACAAATGGAGTACAACAGCCACTTTTTGGATGCCACTAACTGGCAGCATTTTTTGCTATTATTATAACTTATTAAAAACAGAGCAGGAGGGTGTAATGCAGAGGTGCTAGAAATAGCTTCGCACCAGTGAAGCACAAATGGAGTACAACAGCCACTTTTTGGATGTCACCAACTTTCAGCAATTTTTGCTATTATTATAGCTTATTACAAACAGAGCAGGAGGGTGTAATGCAGAGGTGCTAGAAATAGCTTGGCACCAGTGGGGCACAAATGGAGTAGAACAGACACTTTGTGGATGCCACTAACTTGTAGCATTTTTTGCTATTATTATAGCTTATTAAAAACAGAGCAGGAAGGTGTAATGCAGAGGTGCTAGAAATAGCTTGGCACCAGTGGGGCACAAATGGAGTACAACAGCCACAATTTGGATGCAGCTGGCAGCATTTTTTGCTATTATTATAGCTTATTAAAAACAGAGCAGGAGGGTGCAATGCAGAGGTGCTAGAAATAGCTTGGCAGCAGTGGGGCACAAATGGAGTATAACAGCCACTTTTTGGATGCCACTAAGTTGCAGCATTTTTTGCTATTATTATAGCTTATTACAAACAGAGCTGGAGGGTGTAATGAAGAGGTGCTAGAAATAACTTGGCACCAGTGGGGCACAAATGGAGTACAACAGCCACTTTTTGGATGCCACTAAGTAGCAGCATTTTTTGCTATTATAGCTTATTAAAAACAGAGCAGGAGGGTGTAATGCAGAGGTGCTAGAAATAGCTTGGCACCAGTGGGGCACAAATGGAGTACAACAGCCACTTTTTGGATGCCACTAACTGCCAGCATTTTTTTGCTAATATTATAGCTTATTTAAAACAGAGCAGGAGGGTATAAAGCAGAGGTGCTTGAAATAGCTTGGCACCAGTGGGGCAAAAATGGAGTACAACAGCCACTTTTTGGATGCCACTAAGTTGCAGCATTTTTTGCTATTATTATAGCTTATTAAAAACAGTGCAGGAAGGTGTAATGCAGAGGTGCGAGAAATAGCTTGGCACCAGTGGGGCACAAATGGAGTACAACAGCCACTTTTTGGATGCCACTAACTGCCAGCATTTTTTGCTATTATTATGGCTTATTAAAAACAGAGGAGGAGGGTGTAATGCAGAGGTTCTAGAAATAGCTTGGCACCAGTGGGACACAAATGGAGTACAACAGCCACTTTTTGGATGCCCCTAACTGCCAGAATTTTTTGCTATTATTATAGCTTATTAAAAACAGAGCAGCAGGGTGCAATGCAGAGGTTCTAGAAATAGCTTGGCACCAGTGGCTACAAATGGAGTACAACAGCCACTTTTTGGATGCCACTAACTGGCAGCATTTTTTGCTATTATAACTTATTAAAAACAGAGCAGGAGGGTGTAATGCAGAGGTGCTAGAAATAGCTTCGCACCAGTGGAGCACAAATGGAGTACAACAGCCACTTTTTGGATGCCACCAACTTTCAGCAATTTTTGCTATTATTATAGCTTATTACAAACAGAGCAGGAGGGTGTAATGCAGAGGTGCTAGAAATAGCTTGGCACCAGTGGGGCACAAATGGAGTACAACAGCAACTTTTTGGATGCCACTAACTGGCAGCATTTTTTGCTATTTTTATAGCTTATTAAAAACAGAGCAGGAGGGTGTAATGCAGAGGTGCTAGAAATAGCTTGGCACCAGTGGGGCACAAATGGAGTACAACAGACACTTTTTGGGTGCCACTAACTGGCAGCATTTTTTGCTGTTATTATAGCTTATTAAAAACGGAGCAGGAGGGTGTAATGCAGAGCTGCTAGAAATAGCTTGGCACCAGTGGGGCACAAATGGAGTACAACAGCCACTTTTTGGATGTCACTAACTGGCAGCATTTTTTGCTATTATTATAGCTTATTAAAAACAGAGCAGGAGGGTGCAATGCAGAGGTGCTAGAAATAGCTTGGCAGCAGTGGGGCACAAATGGAGTATAAATGCCACTTTTTGGATGCCACTAACTGGCAGCATTTTTAGCTATTATTATAGCTTATTACAAACAGAGCAGGAGGGTATAATGAAGAGGTGCTAGAAATAGCTTGGCACCAGTGGGGCACAAATGGAGTACAACAGCCACTTTTTGGATGCCACTAAGTTGCAGCATTTTTTTCTATTATTATAGCTTATTAAAAACAGAGCAGCAGGGTGTAATGCAGAGGTTCTAGAAATAACTTGGCAGCAGTGGGGTACAAATGGAGTACAACAGCCACTTTTTGGATGCCACTAACTGGCAGTATTTTTTGCTATTATTACAACTTATTAAAAACAGAGCAGGAGGGTGTAATGCAGAGGTGCTAGAAATAGCTTGGCACCAGTGAGGCACAAATGGAGTACAACAGACACTTTTTGGGTGCCACTAACTGGCAGCATTTTTTGCTATTATTATAGCATATTAAAAACGGAGCAGAAGGGTGTAATGCAGAGGTGCTAGAAATAGCTTGGCACCAGTGGGGCACAAATGGAGTACAACAGCCACTTTTTGGATGCCACTAACTGGCAGCATTTTTTGCTATTATTATAACTTATTAAAAACAGAGCAGGAGGGTGTAATGCAGAGGTGCTAGAAATAGCTTCGCACCAGTGAAGCACAAATGGAGTACAACAGCCACTTTTTGGATGTCACCAACTTTCAGCAATTTTTGCTATTATTATAGCTTATTACAAACAGAGCAGGAGGGTGTAATGCAGAGGTGCTAGAAATAGCTTGGCACCAGTGGGGCACAAATGGAGTAGAACAGACACTTTGTGGATGCCACTAACTTGTAGCATTTTTTGCTATTATTATAGCTTATTAAAAACAGAGCAGGAAGGT
Organism: Anomaloglossus baeobatrachus; assembly: GCF_048569485.1. Lineage (NCBI taxonomy): Eukaryota > Metazoa > Chordata > Amphibia > Anura > Aromobatidae > Anomaloglossus > Anomaloglossus baeobatrachus. Next base: position 214,763,509 of record NC_134357.1, on the reverse strand, counting down.
GTAATGCAGAGGTGCTAGAAATAGCTTGGCACCAGTGGGGCACAAATGGAGTACAACAGCCACAATTTGGATGCAGCTGGCAGCATTTTTTGCTATTATTATAGCTTATTAAAAACAGAGCAGGAGGGTGCAATGCAGAGGTGCTAGAAATAGCTTGGCAGCAGTGGGGCACAAATGGAGTATAACAGCCACTTTTTGGATGCCACTAAGTTGCAGCATTTTTTGCTATTATTATAGCTTATTACAAACAGAGCTGGAGGGTGTAATGAAGAGGTGCTAGAAATAACTTGGCACCAGTGGGGCACAAATGGAGTACAACAGCCACTTTTTGGATGCCACTAAGTAGCAGCATTTTTTGCTATTATAGCTTATTAAAAACAGAGCAGGAGGGTGTAATGCAGAGGTGCTAGAAATAGCTTGGCACCAGTGGGGCACAAATGGAGTACAACAGCCACTTTTTGGATGCCACTAACTGCCAGCATTTTTTTGCTAATATTATAGCTTATTTAAAACAGAGCAGGAGGGTATAAAGCAGAGGTGCTTGAAATAGCTTGGCACCAGTGGGGCAAAAATGGAGTACAACAGCCACTTTTTGGATGCCACTAAGTTGCAGCATTTTTTGCTATTATTATAGCTTATTAAAAACAGTGCAGGAAGGTGTAATGCAGAGGTGCGAGAAATAGCTTGGCACCAGTGGGGCACAAATGGAGTACAACAGCCACTTTTTGGATGCCCCTAACTGCCAGAATTTTTTGCTATTATTATAGCTTATTAAAAACAGAGCAGCAGGGTGCAATGCAGAGGTTCTAGAAATAGCTTGGCACCAGTGGCTACAAATGGAGTACAACAGCCACTTTTTGGATGCCACTAACTGGCAGCATTTTTTGCTATTATAACTTATTAAAAACAGAGCAGGAGGGTGTAATGCAGAGGTGCTAGAAATAGCTTCGCACCAGTGGAGCACAAATGGAGTACAACAGCCACTTTTTGGATGCCACCAACTTTCAGCAATTTTTGCTATTATTATAGCTTATTACAAACAGAGCAGGAGGGTGTAATGCAGAGGTGCTAGAAATAGCTTGGCACCAGTGGGGCACAAATGGAGTACAACAGCAACTTTTTGGATGCCACTAACTGGCAGCATTTTTTGCTATTATTATAGCTTATTAAAAACAGAGCAGGAGGGTGTAATGCAGAGGTGCTAGAAATAGCTTGGCACCAGTGGGGCACAAATGGAGTACAACAGACACTTTTTGGGTGCCACTAACTGGCAGCATTTTTTGCTGTTATTATAGCTTATTAAAAACGGAGCAGGAGGGTGTAATGCAGAGCTGCTAGAAATAGCTTGGCACCAGTGGGGCACAAATGGAGTACAACAGCCACTTTTTGGATGTCACTAACTGGCAGCATTTTTTGCTATTATTATAGCTTATTAAAAACAGAGCAGGAGGGTGCAATGCAGAGGTGCTAGAAATAGCTTGGCAGCAGTGGGGCACAAATGGAGTATAAATGCCACTTTTTGGATGCCACTAACTGGCAGCATTTTTAGCTATTATTATAGCTTATTACAAACAGAGCAGGAGGGTATAATGAAGAGGTGCTAGAAATAGCTTGGCACCAGTGGGGCACAAATGGAGTACAACAGCCACTTTTTGGATGCCACTAAGTTGCAGCATTTTTTTCTATTATTATAGCTTATTAAAAACAGAGCAGCAGGGTGTAATGCAGAGGTTCTAGAAATAACTTGGCAGCAGTGGGGTACAAATGGAGTACAACAGCCACTTTTTGGATGCCACTAACTGGCAGTATTTTTTGCTATTATTACAACTTATTAAAAACAGAGCAGGAGGGTGTAATGCAGAGGTGCTAGAAATAGCTTGGCACCAGTGAGGCACAAATGGAGTACAACAGACACTTTTTGGGTGCCACTAACTGGCAGCATTTTTTGCTATTATTATAGCATATTAAAAACGGAGCAGAAGGGTGTAATGCAGAGGTGCTAGAAATAGCTTGGCACCAGTGGGGCACAAATGGAGTACAACAGCCACTTTTTGGATGTCACTAACTGGCAGCCTTTTTTGCTATTATTATAGCTTATTACAAACAGAGCAGGAGGGTGTAATGAACAGGTGCTAGAAATAGCTTGGCACCAGTGGGGCACAAATGGAGTACAACAGTCACTTTTTGGATGCCACTAAGTTGCAGCATTTTTTGCTATTATTATAGCTTATTAAAAACAGAGCAGGAGGGTGTAATGCAGAGGTGCTTGAAATAGCTTGGCACCAGTGGGGCACAAATGGAGTACAACAGCCACTTTTTGGATGCCACTAACTGGCAGCATTTTTTGCAATTATTATAGATTATTAAAAACTGAGCCGGAGGGTGCAATGCAGAGGTGCTATAAATAGCTTGGCACCAGTGGGGCACAAATGGAGTACAACAGCCTTTTTTGGATGCCACTAAGGTGCAGCATTTTTTGCTATTATTATAGCTTATTTAAAACAGAGCAGGAAGGTGTAATGCAGAGGTGCTAGAAATAGCTTGGCACCAGTGGGGCACAAATGGAGTATAACAGCCACTTCTTGGATGCCACTACTTTGCAGAATTTTTTGCTATTATTATAGCTTATTAAGAACAGAGCAGGAGGGTGTAATGCAGAGGTGCTAGAAATAGCTTGGCACCAGTGGGGCACAAATGGAGTACAACAGCCACTTTTTGAATGCCACTAACTGGCTGCATTTTTTGCTATTATTATAGCTTATTAAAAACAGAGCAGGAGGGTGTCATACAGAGGTGCTAGAAATAGCTTGACACCAATGGGGCACAAATGGAGTACAACAGCCACTTTTTGGATGCCACTAACTGGCAGCATTTTTTGCTATTTTTATAGCTTATTAAAAACAGAGCAGGAGGGTGTAATGCAGAGGTGCTAGAAATAGCTTGGCACCAGTGGGGCACAAATGGAGTATAACAGCCACATCTTGGATGCCACTAATTTGCAGCATTTCTTGCTAATATTATAGCTTATTAAAAACAGAGCAGGAGGGTGTAATGCAGAGGTGCTAGAAATAGCTTGGCACCAGTGGGGCACAAATGGAGTACAACAGCCACTTTTTGAATGCCACTAACTGGCAGCATTTTTTGCTATTATTTTAGCTTATTAAAAACAGAGCAGGAGGGTGTCATACAGAGGTGCTAGAAATAGCTTGACACCAATGGGGCACAAATGGAGTACAACAGACACTTTTTGGATGCCACTAACTGGCAGCATTTTTTGCTATTTTTATAGCTTATTAAAAACAGAGCAGGAGGGTGTAATGCAGAGGTGCTAGAAATAGCTTGGCACCAGTGGGGCACAAATGGAGTACAACAGCCACTTTTTGGATGCCACTAAGTTGCAGCATTTTTTGCTATTATTATAACTTATTAAAAACAGAGCAGGAGGGTGTAATGCAGAGGTGCTAGAAATAGCTTGGCACCAGTGGGGCACCAATGGAGTACAACAGCCACTTTTTGGATGCCACTAACTTGCAACATTTTTTGCTATTATTATAACTTATTAAAAACAGAGCAGCAGGGTACAATGCAGAGGTGCTAGAAATAACTTGGCACCAGTGGGGTACAAATGGAGTACAACAGCCACTTTTTGGATGCCACTAACTGGCAGCATTTTTTGCTATTATTATAACTTATTAAAAACAGAGCAGGAGGGTGTAATGCAGAGGTGCTAGAAATAGCTTGTACCAGTGGGGCACAAATGGAGTACAACAGCCACTTTTTGGATGCCACTAACTGGCAGCATTTTTTGCTATTATTATAACTTATTAAAAACAGAGCAGGAGGGTGTAATGCAGAGGTGCTAGAAATAGCTTGGCAGCAGTGGGGCACAAATGGTGTATAACAGTCACTTTTTGGATGCCACTAAGTTGCAGCATTTTTTGCTATTATTATAGCTTATTACAAACAGAGCAGGAGGGTGTAATGAAGAGGTGCTAGAAATAGCTTGGCACCAGTGGGGCACAAATGGAGTACAACAGCCACTTTTTGGATGCCACTAAGTAGCAGCATTTTTTGCTATTATAGCTTATTAAAAACAGAGCAGGAGGGTGTAATGCAGAGGTGCTAGAAATAGAATGGCACCAGTGGGGCACAAATGGAGTACAACAGCCACTTTTTGGATGCCACTAACTGGCAGCATTTTTTTGCTAATATTATAGCTTATTTAAAACAGAGCAGGAGGGTATAATGCAGAGGTGCTTGAAATAGCTTGGCACCAGTGGGGCAAAAATGGAGTACAACAGCCACTTTTTGGATGCCACTAAGTTGCAGCATTTTTTGCTATTATTATAGCTTATTAAAAACAGTGCAGGAAGGTGTAATGCAGAGGTGCGAGAAATAGCTTGGCACCAGTGGGACACAAATGGAGTACAACAGCCACTTTTTGGATGCCCCTAACTGCCAGAATTTTTTGCTATTATTATAGCTTATTAAAAACAGAGCAGCAGGGTGCAATGCAGAGGTTCTAGAAATAGCTTGGCACCAGTGGCTACAAATGGAGTACAACAGCCACTTTTTGGATGCCACTAACTGGCAGCATTTTTTGCTATTATTATAACTTATTAAAAACAGAGCAGGAGGGTGTAATGCAGAGGTGCTAGAAATAGCTTCGCACCAGTGGAGCACAAATGGAGGACAACAGCCACTTTTTGGATGCCTCCAACTTTCAGCAATTTTTGCTATTATTATAGCTTATTACAAACAGAGCAGGAGGGTGTAATGCAGAGGTGCTAGAAATAGCTTGGCACCAGTGGGGCACAAATGGAGTACAACAGCAACTTTTTAGATGCCACTAACTGGGAGCATTTTCTGCTATTATTATAGCTTATTAAAAACAGAGCAGGAGGGTGTAATGCAGAGGTGCTAGAAATAGCTTGGCACCAGTGGGGCACAAATGGAGTACAACAGACACTTTTTGGGTGCCACTAACTGGCAGCATTTTTTGCTGTTATTATAGCTTATTAAAAACGGAGCAGGAGGGTGTAATGCAGAGGTGCTAGAAATAGCTTGGCACCAGTGGGGCACAAATGGAGTACAACAGCCACTTTTTGGATGCCACTAAGTTGCAGCATTTTTTACTATTATTATAGCTTATTAAAAACAGAGCAGGAGGGTGTAATGCAGAGGTGCTAGAAATAGCTTGGCACCAGTGGGGCACAAATGGAGTACAACAGCCACTTTTTGGATGCCACTAACTGGCAGCATTTTTAGCTATTATTATAGCTTATTACAAACAGAGCAGGAGGGTATAATGAAGAGGTGCTAGAAATAGCTTGGCACCAGTGGGGCACAAATGGAGTACAACAGCCACTTTTTGGATGCCACTAAGTTGCAGCATTTTTTACTATTATTATAGCTTATTAAAAACAGAGCAGGAGGGTGTAATGCAGAGGTGCTAGAAATAGCTTGGCACCAGTGGGGCACAAATGGAGTACAACAGCCACTTTTTGGATGCCACTAACTGCCAGCATTTTTTGCTATTATTATAGCTTATTAAAAACAGAGCAGCAGGGTGCAATGCAGAGGTTCTAGAAATAACTTGGCAGCAGTGGGGTACAAATGGAGTACAACAGACACTTTTTGGATGCCACTAACTGGCAGTATTTTTTGCTATTATTATAACTTATTAAAAACAGAGCAGGATGGTGTAATGCAGAGGTGCTAGAAATAGCTTGGCACCAGTGAGGCACAAATGGAGTACAACAGACACTTTTTGGGTGCCACTAACTGGCAGCATTTTTTGCAATTATTATAGATTATTAAAAACTGAGCCGGAGGGTGCAATGCAGAGGTGCTATAAATAGCTTGGCACCAGTGGGGCACAAATGGAGTACAACAGCCTTTTTTTGGATGCCACTAAGGTGCAGCATTTTTTGCTATTATTATAGCTTATTTAAAACAGAGCAGGAAGGTGTAATGCAGAGGTGCTAGAAATAGCTTGGCACCAGTGGGGCACAAATGGAGTACAACAGCCACTTTTTGGATGCCACTAACTGCCAGCATTTTTTGCTATTATTATAGCTTATTAAAAACAGAGCAGCAGGGTGCAATGCAGAGGTACTAGAAATAACTTTGCAGCCGTGGGGTACAAATGGAGTACAACAGCCACTTTTTGGATGCCACTAACTGGCAGCAATTTTTGCTCTTATTATAACTTATTAAAAACAGAGCAGGAGGGTGTAATGCAGAGGAGCTAGAAATAGCGTGGCACCAGTGGGGCACAAATGGAGTATAACAGCCACTTCTTGGATGCCACTACTTTGCAGAATTTTTTGCTATTATTATAGCTTATTAAAAACAGAGCAGGAGGGTGTAATGCAGAGGTGCTAGAAATAGCTTGGCACCAGTGGGGCACAAATGGAGTACAACAGCCACTTTTTGAATGCCACTAACTGGCAGCATTTTTTGCTCTTATTATAGCTTATTAAAAACAGAGCAGGAGGGTGTCATACAGAGGTGCTAGAAATAGCTTGACACCAATGGGGCACAAATGGAGTACAACAGCCACTTTTTGGATGCCACTAACTGGCAGCATTTTTTGCTATTTTTATAGCTTATTAAAAACAGAGCAGGAGGGTGTAATGCAGAGGAGCTAGAAATAGCGTGGCACCAGTGGGGCACAAATGGAGTATAACAGCCACATCTTGGATGCCACTAATTTGCAGCATTTTTTTGCTATTATTATAGCTTATTAAAAACAGAGCAGGAGGGTGTAATGCAGAGGTGCTAGAAATAGCTTGGCACCAGTGGGGAACAAATGGAGTACAACAGCCACTTTTTGGATGCCACTAAGTTGCAGCATTTTTTGCTATTATTATAACTTATTAAAAACAGAGCAGGAGGGTGTAATGCAGAGGTGCTAGAAATAGCTTGGCAGCAGTGGGGCACAAATGGAGTATAACAGTCACTTTTTGGATGCCACTAAGTTGCAGCATTTTTTGCTATTATTATAGCTTATTACAAACAGAGCAGGAGGGTGTAATGAAGAGGTGCTAGAAATAGCTTGGCACCAGTGGGGCACAAATGGAGTACAACAGCCACTTTTTGGATGCCACTAAGTAGCAGCATTTTTTGCTATTATAGCTTATTAAAAACAGAGCAGGAGGGTGTAATGCAGAGGTGCTAGAAATAGCTTGGCACCAGTGGGGCACAAATGGAGTACAACAGCCACTTTTTGGATGCCACTAACTGGCAGCATTTTTTTGCTAATATTATAGCTTATTTAAAACAGAGCAGGAGGGTATAATGCAGAGGTGCTTGAAATAGCTTGGCACCAGTGGGGCAAAAATGGAGTACAACAGCCACTTTTTGGATGCCACTAAGTTGCAGCATTTTTTGCTATTATTATAGCTTATTAAAAACAGTGCAGGAAGGTGTAATGCAGAGGTGCGAGAAATAGCTTGGCACCAGTGGGACACAAATGGAGTACAACAGCCACTTTTTGGATGCCCCTAACTGCCAGAATTTTTTGCTATTATTATAGCTTATTAAAAACAGAGCAGCAGGGTGCAATGCAGAGGTGCTAGAAATAGCTTCGCACCAGTGGAGCACAAATGGAGTACAACAGCCACTTTTTGGATGCCACCAACTTTCAGCAATTTTTGCTATTATTATAGCTTATTACAAACAGAGCAGGAGGGTGTAATGCAGAGGTGCTAGAAATAGCTTGGCACCAGTGGGGCACAAATGGAGTACAACAGCAACATTTTAGATGCCACTAACTGGCAGCATTTTTTGCTATTATTATAGCTTATTAAAAACAGAGCAGGAGGGTGTAATGCAGAGGTGCTAGAAATAGCTTGGCACCAGTGGGGCACAAATGGAGTACAACAGACACTTTTTGGGTGCCACTAACTGGCAGCATTTTTTGCTGTTATTATAGATTATTAAAAACAGAGCAGGAGGGTGTAATGCAGAGGTGCTAGAAATAGCTTGGCACCAGTGGGGCACAAATGGAGTATAACAGCCACATCTTGGATGCCACTAATTTGCAGCATTTTTTTGCTATTATTATAGCTTATTAAAAACAGAGCAGGAGGGTGTAATGCAGAGGTGCTAGAAATAGCTTGGCACCAGTGGGGCACAAATGGAGTACAACAGCCACTTTTTGAATGCCACTAACTGGCAGCATTTTTTGCTATTATTATAGCTTATTAAAAACAGAGCAGGAGGGTGTCATACAGAGGTGCTAGAAATAGCTTGACACCAATGGGGCACAAATGGAGTACAACAGACACTTTTTGGATGCCACTAACTGGCAGCATTTTTTGCTATTTTTATAGCTTATTAAAAACAGAGCAGGAGGGTGTAATGCAGAGGTGCTAGAAATAGCTTGGCACCAGTGGGGCACAAATGGAGTACAACAGCCACTTTTTGGATGCCACTAAGTTGCAGCATTTTTTGCTATTATTATAACTTATTAAAAACAGAGCAGGAGGGTGTAATGCAGAGGTGCTAGAAATAGCTTGGCACCAGTGGGGCATCAATGGAGTACAACAGCCACTTTTTGGATGCCACTAACTGGCAACATTTTTTGCTATTATTATAACTTATTAAAAACAGAGCAGCAGGGTGCAATGCAGAGGTGCTAGAAATAACTTGGCACCAGTGGGGTACAAATGGAGTACAACAGCCACTTTTTGGATGCCACTAACTGGCAGCATTTTTTACTATTATTATAACTTATTAAAAACAGAGCAGGAGGGTGTAATGCAGAGGTGCTAGAAATAGCTTGGTACCAGTGGGGCACAAATGGAGTACAACAGCCACTTTTTGGATGCCACTAACTGGCAGCATTTTTTGCTATTATTATAACTTATTAAAAACAGAGCAGGAGGGTGTAATGCAGAGGTGCTAGAAATAGCTTGGCAGCAGTGGGGCACAAATGGAGTATAACAGCCACTTTTTGGATGCCACTAAGTTGCAGCATTTTTTGCTATTATTATAGCTTATTACAAACAGAGCAGGAGGGTGTAATGAAGAGGTGCTAGAAATAGCTTGGCACCAGTGGGGCACAAATGGAGTACAACAGCCACTTTTTGGATGCCACTAAGTAGCAGCATTTTTTGCTATTATAGCTTATTAAAAACAGAGTAGGAGGGTGTAATGCAGAGGTGCTAGAAATAGCTTGGCACCAGTGGGGCACAAATGGAGTACAACAGCCACTTTTTGGATGCCACTAACTGGCAGCATTTTTTTGCTAATATTATAGCTTATTTAAAACAGAGCAGGAGGGTATAATGCAGAGGTGCTTGAAATAGCTTGGCACCAGTGGGGCACAAATGGAGTACAACTGCCACTTTTTGGATGCCACTAAGTTGCAGCATTTTTTGCTATTATTATAGCTTATTAAAAACAGTGCAGGAAGGTGTAATGCAGAGGTGCGAGAAATAGCTTGGCACCAGTGGGACACAAATGAAGTACAACAGCCACTTTTTGGATGCCCCTAACTGCCAGAATTTTTTCCTATTATTATAGCTTATGAAAAACAGAGCAGCAGGGTGCAATGCAGAGGTTCTAGAAATAGCTTGGCACCAGTGGCTACAAATGGAGTACAACAGCCACTTTTTGGATGCCACTAACTGGCAGCATTTTTTGCTATTATTATAACTTACTAAAAACAGAGCAGGAGGGTGTAATGCAGAGGTGCTAGAAATAGCTTCGCACCAGTGGAGCACAAATGGATTACAACAGACACTTTTTGGATGCCACCAACTTTCAGCAATTTTTGCTATTATTATAGCTTATTACAAACAGAGCAGGAGAGCGTAATGCAGAGGTGCTAGAAATAGCTTGGCACCAGTGGGGCACAAATGGAGTACAACAGCAACTTTTTAGATGTCATTAACTGGCAGCATTTTTTGCTATTATTATAGCTTATTAAAAACAGAGCAGGAGGGTGTAATGCAGAGGTGCTAGAAATAGCTTGGCACCAGTGGGGCACAAATGGAGTACAACAGACACTTTTTGGGTGCCACTAACTGGCAGCATTTTTTGCTGTTATTATAGCTTATTAAAAACGGAGCAGGAGGGTGTAATGCAGAGGTGCTAGAAATAGCTTGGCACCAGTGGGGCACAAATGGAGTACAACAGCCACTTTTTGGATGTCACTAACTGGCTGCATTTTTTTGCTATTATTATAGCTTATTAAAAACAGAGCAGGAGGGTGCAATGCAGAGGTGCTAGAAATAGCTTGGCACCAGTGGGGCACAAATGGAGTATAAAAGCCACTTTTTGGATGCCACTAACTGGCAGCATTTTTAGCTATTATTATAGCTTATTACAAACAGAGCAGGAGGGTATAATAAAGAGGTGCTAGAAATAGCTTGGCACCAGTGGGGCACAAATGGAGTACAACAGCAACTTTTTGGATGCCACTAAGTTGCAGCATTTTTTACTATTATTATAGCTTATTAAAAACAGAGCAGGAGGGTGTAATGCAGAGGTGCTAGAAATAGCTTGGCACCAGTGGGGCACAAATGGAGTACAACAGCCACTTTTTGGATGCCACTAACTGCCAGCATTTTTTGCTATTATTATAGCTTATTAAAAACAGAGCAGCAGGGTGCAATGCAGAGGTTCTAGAAATAACTTGGCAGCAGTGGGGTACAAATGGAGTACAACAGCCACTTTTTGGATGCCACTAACTGGCAGTATTTTTTGCTATTATTATAACTTATTAAAAACAGAGCAGGAGGGTGTAATGCAGAGGTGCTAGAAATAGCTTGGCACCAGTGAGGCACAAATGGAGTACAACAGACACTTTTTGGGTGCCACTAACTGGCAGCATTTTTTGCAATTATTATAGATTATTAAAAACTGAGCCGGAGGGTGCAATGCAGAGGTGCTATAAATAGCTTGGCACCAGTGGGGCACAAATGGAGTACAACAGCCTTTTTTTGGATGCCACTAAGGTGCAGCATTTTTTGCTATTATTATAGCTTATTTAAAACAGAGCAGGAAGGTGTAATGCAGAGGTGCTAGAAATAGCTTGGCACCAGTGGGGCACAAATGGAGTACAACAGCCACTTTTTGGATGCCACTAACTGCCAGCATTTTTTGCTATTATTATAGCTTATTAAAAACAGAGCAGCAGGGTGCAATGCAGAGGTACTAGAAATAACTTTGCAGCAGTGGGGTACAAATGGAGTACAACAGCCACTTTTTGGATGCCACTAACTGGCAGCAATTTTTGCTCTTTTTATAACTTATTAAAAACAGAGCAGGAGGGTGTAATGCAGAGGTGCTAGAAATAGCTTGGCACCAGTGGGGCACAAATGGAGTATAACAGCCACTTCTTGGATGCCACTACTTTGCAGAATTTTTTGCTATTATTATAGCTTATTAAAAACAGAGCAGGAGGGTGTAATGCAGAGGTGCTAGAAATAGCTTGGCACCAGTGGGGCACAAATGGAGTACAACAGCCACTTTTTGAATGCCACTAACTGGCAGCATTTTTTGCTATTATTATAGCTTATTAAAAACAGAGCAGGAGGGTGTCATACAGAGGTGCTAGAAATAGCTTGACACCAATGGGGCACAAATGGAGTACAACAGCCACTTTTTGGATGCCACTAACTGGCAGCATTTTTTGCTATTTTTATAGCTCATTAAAAACAGAGCAGGAGGGTGCAATGCAGAGGTGCTAGAAATAGCTTGGCACCAGTGGGGCACAAATGGAGTATAACAGCCACATCTTGGATGCCACTAATTTGCAGCATTTTTTTTGCTATTATTATAGCTTATTAAAAACAGAGCAGGAGGGTGTAATGCAGAGGTGCTAGAAATAGCTTAGCACCAGTGGGGCACAAATGGAGTACAACAGCCACTTTTTGAATGCCACTAACTGGCAGCATTTTTTGCTATTATTATAGCTTATTAAAAACAGAGCAGGAGGGTGTCATACAGAGGTGCTAGAAATAGCTTGACACCAATGGGGCACAAATGGAGTACAACAGACACTTTTTGGATGCCACTAACTGGCAGCATTTTTTGCTATTTTTATAGCTTATTAAAAACAGAGCAGGAGGGTGTAATGCAGAGGTGCTAGAAATAGCTTGGCACCAGTGGGGCACAAATGGAGTACAACAGCCACTTTTTGGATGCCACTAAGTTGCAGCATTTTTTGCTATTATTATAACATATTAAAAACAGAGCAGGAGGGTGTAATGCAGAGGTGCTAGAAATAGCTTGGCACCAGTGGGGCATCAATGGAGTACAACAGCCACTTTTTGGATGCCACTAACTGGCAACATTTTTTGCTATTATTATAACTTATTAAAAACAGAGCAGCAGGGTGCAATGCAGAGGTGCTAGAAATAACTTGGCACCAGTGGGGTACAAATGGAGTACAACAGCCACTTTTTGGATGCCACTAACTGGCAGCATTTTTTACTATTATTATAACTTATTAAAAACAGAGCAGGAGGGTGTAATGCAGAGGTGCTAGAAATAGCTTGGTACCAGTGGGGCACAAATGGAGTACAACAGCCACTTTTTGGATGCCACAAACTGGCAGCATTTTTTGCTATTATTATAACTTATTAAAAACAGAGCAGGAGGGTGTAATGCAGAGGTGCTAGAAATAGCTTGGCAGCAGTGGGGCACAAATAGAGTACAACAGCCACTTTTTGGATGCCACTAAGTAGCAGCATTTTTTGCTATTATAGCTTATTAAAAACAGAGCAGGAGGGTGTAATGCAGAGGTGCTAGAAATAGCTTGGCACCAGTGGGGCCCAAATGGAGTACAACAGCCACTTTTTGGATGCCCCTAACTGCCAGCATTTTTTGCTATTATTATAGCTTATTAAAAACAGAGCAGCAGGGTGCAATGCAGAGGTTCTAGAAATAACTTGGCAGCAGTGGGGTACAAATGGAGTACAACAGCCACTTTTTGGATGCCACTAACTGGCAGTATTTTTTGCTATTATTATAACTTATTAAAAAAAGAGCAGGAGGGTGTAATGCAAAGGTGCTAGAAATAGCTTGGCACCAGTGAGGCACAAATGGAGTACAACAAACACTTTTTGGGTGCCACTAACTGGCAGCATTTTTTGCTATTATTATAGCATATTAAAAACGGAGCAGAAGGGTGTAATGCAGAAGTGTTAGAAATAGCTTGGCACCAGTGGGGCACAAATGGAGTACAACAGCCACTTTTTGGATGTCACTAACTGGCAGCCTTTTTTGCTATTATTATAGCTTTTTAAAAACAGAGCAGGAGGGTGTAATGCAGAGGTGCTAGAAATAGCTTGGCACCAGTGGGGCACAAATGGAGTATAACAGCCACATCTTGGATGCCACTAATTTGCAGCATTTTTTGCTATTATTATAGCTTATTAAAAACAGAGCAGGAGGGTGTAATGCAGAGGTGCTAGAAATAGCTTGGCACCAGTGGGGCACAAATGGAGTACAACAGCCACTTTTTGAATGCCACTAACTGGCAGCATTTTTTGCTATTAATATAGCTTATTAAAAACAGAGCAGGAGGGTGTCATACAGAGGTGCTAGAAATAGCTTGACACCAATGGGGCACAAATGGAGTACAACAGACACTTTTTGGATGCCACTAACTGGCAGCATTTTTTGCTATTTTTATAGCTTATTAAAAACAGAGCAGGAGGGTGTAATGCAGAGGTGCTAGAAATAGCTTGGCACCAGTGAGGCACAAATGGAGTACAACAGCCACTTTTTGGATGCCACTAAGTTGCAGCATTTTTTGCTATTATTATAACTTATTAAAAACAGAGCAGGAGGGTGTAATGCAGAGGTGCTAGAAATAGCTTGGCACCAGTGGGGCACCAATGGAGTACAACAGCCACTTTTTGGATGCCACTAACTGGCAACATTTTTTGCTATTATTATAACTTATTAAAAACAGAGCAGGAGGGTGTAATGCAGAGGTGCTAGAAATAGCTTGGCACCAGTGGGGCACAAATGGAGTATAACAGCCACTTTTTGGATGCCACTAAGTTGCAGCATTTTTTGCTATTATTATAGCTTATTAAAAACAGTGCAGGAAGGTGTAATGCAGAGATGCGAGAAATAGCTTGGCACCAGTGGGACACAAATGGAGTACAACAGCCACTTTTTGGATGCCCCTAACTGCCAGAATTTTTTGCTATTATTATAGCTTATTAAAAACAGAGCAGCAGGGTGCAATGCAGAGGTTCTAGAAATAGCTTGGCACCAGTGGCTACAAATGGAGTACAACAGCCACTTTTTGGATGCCACTAACTGGCAGCATTTTTTGCTATTATTATAGCTTATTACAAACAGAGCAGGATGGTGTAATGCAGAGGTGCTAGAAATAGCTTGGCACCAGTGGGGCACAAATGGAGTACAACCGCCACTTTTTGGATGTCACTAACTGGCTGCATTTTTTGCTATTATTATAGCTTATTAAAAACAGAGCAGGAGGGTGCAATGCAGAGGTGCTAGAAATAGCTTGGCACCAGTGGGGCACAAATGGAGTATAAAAGCCACTTTTTGGATGCCACTAACTGGCAGCATTTTTAGCTATTATTATAGCTTATTACAAACAGAGCAGGAGGGTATAATGAAGAGGTGCTAGAAATAGCTTGGCACCAGTGGGGCACAAATGGAGTACAACAGCCACTTTTTGGATGCCACTAAGTTGCAGCATTTTTTATTATTATTATAGCTTATTAAAAACAGAGCAGGAGGGTGTAATGCAGAGGTGCTAGAAATAGCTTGGCACCAGTGGGGCACAAATGGAGTACAACAGCCACTTTTTGGATGCCACTAACTGGCAGCCTTTTTTGCTATTATTATAGCTTATTAAAAACAGAGCAGGAGGGTGTAATGCAGAGGTGCTTGAAATAGCTTGGCACCAGTGGGGCACAAATGGAGTACAACAGCCACTTTTTGGATGCCACTAACTGGCAGCATTTTTTGCAATTATTATAGATTATTAAACACTGAGCCGGAGGGTGCAATGCAGAGGTGCTATAAATAGCTTGGCACCAGTGGGGCACAAATGGAGTACAACAGCCTTTTTTGGATGCCACTAACTGCCAGCATTTTTTGCTATTATTATAGCTTATTTAAAACAGAGCAGGAGGGTGTCATACAGAGGTGCTAGAAATAGCTTGACACCAATGGGGCACAAATGGAGTACAACAGACACTTTTTGGATGCCACTAACTGGCAGCATTTTTTGCTATTTTTATAGCTTATTAAAAACAGAGCAGGAGGGTGTAATGCAGAGGTGCTAGAAATAGCTTGGCACCAGTGAGGCACAAATGGAGTACAACAGCCACTTTTTGGATGCCACTAAGTTGCAGCATTTTTTGCTATTATTATAACTTATTAAAAACAGAGCAGGAGGGTGTAATGCAGAGGTGCTAGAAATAGCTTGGCACCAGTGGGGCACCAATGGAGTACAACAGCCACTTTTTGGATGCCACTAACTGGCAACATTTTTTGCTATTATTATAACTTATTAAAAACAGAGCAGGAGGGTGTAATGCAGAGGTGCTAGAAATAGCTTGGCACCAGTGGGGCACAAATGGAGTATAACAGCCACTTTTTGGATGCCACTAAGTAGCAGCATTTTTTGCTATTATAGCTTATTAAAAACAGAGCAGGAGGGTGTAATGCAGAGGTGCTAGAAATAGCTTGGCACCAGTGGGGCACAAATGGAGTACAACAGCCACTTTTTGGATGCCACTAAGTGGCAGCATTTTTTTGCTAATATTATAGCTTATTTAAAACAGAGCAGGAGGGTATAGTGCAGAGGTGCTTGAAATAGCTTGGCACCAGTGGGGCAAAAATGGAGTACAACAGCCACTTTTTAGATGCCACTAAGTTGCAGCATTTTTTGCTATTATTATAGCTTATTAAAAACAGTGCAGGAAGGTGTAATGCAGAGGTGCGAGAAATAGCTTGGCACCAGTGGGACACAAATGGAGTACAACAGCCACTTTTTGGATGCCCCTAACTGCCAGAATTTTTTGCTATTATTATAGCTTATTAAAAACAGAGCAGCAGGGTGCAATGCAGAGGTTCTAGAAATAGCTTGGCACCAGTGGCTACAAATGGAGTACAACAGCCACTTTTTGGATGCCACTAACTGGCAGCATTTTTTGCTATTATTATAGCTTATTACAAACAGAGCAGGATGGTGTAATGCAGAGGTGCTAGAAATAGCTTGGCACCAGTGGGGCACAAATGGAGTACAACCGCCACTTTTTGGATGTCACTAACTGGCTGCATTTTTTGCTATTATTATAGCTTATTACAAACAGAGCAGGAGGGTATAATGAAGAGGTGCTAGAAATAGCTTGGCACCAGTGGGGCACAAATGGAGTACAACAGCCACTTTTTGGATGCCACTAAGTTGCAGCATTTTTTACTATTATTATAGCTTATTAAAAACAGAGCAGGAGGGTGTAATGCAGAGGTGCTAGAAATAGCTTGGCACCAGTGGGGCACAAATGGAGTACAACAGCCACTTTTTGGATGCCACTAACTGCCAGCATTTTTTGCTATTATTATAGCTTATTAAAAACAGAGCAACAGGGTGCAATGCAGAGGTTCTATAAATAACTTGGCAGCAGTGGGGTACAAATGGAGTACAACAGCCACTTTTTGGATGCCACTAACTGGCAGTATTTTTTGCTATTATTATAACTTATTAAAAACAGAGCAGGAGGGTGTAATGCAGAGGTGCTAGAAATAGCTTGGCACCAGTGAGGCACAAATGGAGTACAACAGACACGTTTTGGGTGCCACTAACTGGCAGCATTTTTTGCTATTATTATAGCATATTAAAAACGGAGCAGAAGGGTGTAATGCAGAGGTGCTAGAAATAGCTTGGCACCAGTGGGGCACAAATGGAATACAACAGCCACTTTTTGGATGTCACTAACTGGCAGCCTTTTTTGCTATTATTATAGCTTATTAAAAACAGAGCATGAGGGTGCAATGCAGAGGTGCTAGAAATAGCTTGGCACCAGTGGGGCACAAATGGAGTATAAAAGCCACTTTTTGGATCCCATTAACTGGCAGCATTTTTAGCTATTATTATAGCTTATTACAAACAGAGCAGGAGGGTGTAATTAACAGGTGCTAGAAATAGCTTGGCACCAGTGGGGCACAAATGGAGTACAACAGCCACTTTTTGGATGCCACTAACTGGCAGCATTTTTAGCAATTATTATAGATTATTAAAAACTGAGCCGGAGGGTGCAATGCAGAGGTGCTATAAATAGCTTAGCACCAGTGGGGCACAAATGGAGTACAACAGCCTTTTTTTGGATGCCACTAAGTTGCAGCATTTTTTGCTATTATTATAGCTTTTTAAAAACAGAGCAGGAGGGTGCAATGCAGAGGTGCTAGAAATAGCTTGGCACCAGTGGGGCACAAATGGAGTATAAAAGCCACTTTTTGGATGCCACTAACTGGCAGCATTTTTAGCTATTATTATAGCTTATTACAAACAGAGCAGGAGGGTATAATGAAGAGGTGCTAGAAATAGCTTGGCACCAGTGGGGCACAAATGGAGTACAACAGCCACTTTTTGGATGCCACTAAGTTGCAGCATTTTTTACTATTATTATAGCTTATTAAAACAGAGCAGGAGGGTGTAATGCAGAGGTGCTAGAAATAGCTTGGCACCAGTGGGGCACAAATGGAGTACAACAGCCACTTTTTGGATGCCACTAACTGCCAGCATTTTTTGCTATTATTATAGCTTATTAAAAACAGAGCAGCAGGGTGCAATGCAGAGGTTCTAGAAATAACTTGGCAGCAGTGGGGTACAAATGGAGTACAACAGCCACTTTTTGGATGCCACTAACTGGCAGTATTTTTTGCTATTATTATAACTTATTAAAAACAGAGCAGGAGGGTGTAATGCAGAGGTGCTAGAAATAGCTTGGCACCAGTGAGGCACAAATGGAGTACAACAGACACTTTTTGGGTGCCACTAACTGGCAGCATTTTTTGCTATTATTATAGCATATTAAAAACGGAGCAGAAGGGTGTAATGCAGAGGTGCTAGAAATAGCTTGGCACCAGTGGGGCACAAATGGAGTACAACAGCCACTTTTTGGATGTCACTAACTGGCAGCCTTTTTTGCTATTATTATAGCTTATTAAAAACAGAGCATGAGGGTGCAATGCAGAGGTGCTAGAAATAGCTTGGCACCAGTGGGGCACAAATGGAGTATAAAAGCCACTTTTTGGATCCCACTAACTGGCAGCATTTTTAGCTATTATTATAGCTTATTACAAACAGAGCAGGAGGGTGTAATTAACAGGTGCTAGAAATAGCTTGGCACCAGTGGGGCACAAATGGAGTACAACAGCCACTTTTTGGATGCCACTAAGTTGCAGCATTTTTTGCTATTATTATAGCTTATTAAAAACAGAGCAGGAGGGTGTAATGCAGAGGTGCTTGAAATAGCTTGGCACCAGTGGGGCACAAATGGAGTACAACAGCCACTTTTTGGATGCCACTAACTGGCAGCATTTTTTGCAATTATTATAGATTATTAAACACTGAGCCGGAGGGTGCAATGCAGAGGTGCTATAAATAGGTTGGCACCAGTGGGGCACAAATGGAGTACAACAGCCTTTTTTGGATGCCACTAACTGCCAGCATTTTTTGCTATTATTATAGCTTATTTAAAACAGAGCAGGAGGGTGTCATACAGAGGTGCTAGAAATAGCTTGACACCAATGGGGCACAAATGGAGTACAACAGACACTTTTTGGATGCCACTAACTGGCAGCATTTTTTGCTATTTTTATAGCTTATTAAAAACAGAGCAGGAGGGTGCAATGCAGAGGTGCTAGAAATAGCTTGGCACCAGTGGGGCACAAATGGAGTATAAAAGCCACTTTTTGGATCCCATTAACTGGCAGCATTTTTAGCTATTATTATAGCTTATTACAAACAGAGCAGGAGGGTGTAATTAACAGGTGCTAGAAATAGCTTGGCACCAGTGTGGCACAAATGGAGTACAACAGCCACTTTTTGGATGCCACTAACTGGCAGCATTTTTAGCAATTATTATAGATTATTAAAAACTGAGCCGGAGGGTGCAATGCAGAGGTGCTATAAATAGCTTAGCACCAGTGGGGCACAAATGGAGTACAACAGCCTTTTTTTGGATGCCACTAAGTTGCAGCATTTTTTGCTATTATTATAGCTTTTTAAAAACAGAGCAGGAGGGTGCAATGCAGAGGTGCTAGAAATAGCTTGGCACCAGTGGGGCACAAATGGAGTATAAAAGCCACTTTTTGGATGCCACTAACTGGCAGCATTTTTAGCTATTATTATAGCTTATTACAAACAGAGCAGGAGGGTATAATGAAGAGGTGCTAGAAATAGCTTGGCACCAGTGGGGCACAAATGGAGTACAACAGCCACTTTTTGGATGCCACTAAGTTGCAGCATTTTTTACTATTATTATAGCTTATTAAAACAGAGCAGGAGGGTGTAATGCAGAGGTGCTAGAAATAGCTTGGCACCAGTGGGGCACAAATGGAGTACAACAGCCACTTTTTGGATGCCACTAACTGCCAGCATTTTTTGCTATTATTATAGCTTATTAAAAACAGAGCAGCAGGGTGCAATGCAGAGGTTCTAGAAATAACTTGGCAGCAGTGGGGTACAAATGGAGTACAACAGCCACTTTTTGGATGCCACTAACTGGCAGTATTTTTTGCTATTATTATAACTTATTAAAAACAGAGCAGGAGGGTGTAATGCAGAGGTGCTAGAAATAGCTTGGCACCAGTGAGGCACAAATGGAGTACAACAGACACTTTTTGGGTGCCACTAACTGGCAGCATTTTTTGCTATTATTATAGCATATTAAAAACGGAGCAGAAGGGTGTAATGCAGAGGTGCTAGAAATAGCTTGGCACCAGTGGGGCACAAATGGAGTACAACAGCCACTTTTTGGATCCCACTAACTGGCAGCATTTTTAGCTATTATTATAGCTTATTACAAACAGAGCAGGAGGGTGTAATTAACAGGTGCTAGAAATAGCTTGGCACCAGTGGGGCACAAATGGAGTACAACAGCCACTTTTTGGATGCCACTAAGTTGCAGCATTTTTTGCTATTATTATAGCTTATTAAAAACAGAGCAGGAGGGTGTAATGCAGAGGTGCTTGAAATAGCTTGGCACCAGTGGGGCACAAATGGAGTACAACAGCCACTTTTTGGATGCCACTAACTGGCAGCATTTTTTGCAATTATTATAGATTATTAAACACTGAGCCGGAGGGTGCAATGCAGAGGTGCTATAAATAGGTTGGCACCAGTGGGGCACAAATGGAGTACAACAGCCTTTTTTGGATGCCACTAACTGCCAGCATTTTTTGCTATTATTATAGCTTATTTAAAACAGAGCAGGAGGGTGTCATACAGAGGTGCTAGAAATAGCTTGACACCAATGGGGCACAAATGGAGTACAACAGACACTTTTTGGATGCCACTAACTGGCAGCATTTTTTGCTATTTTTATAGCTTATTAAAAACAGAGCAGGAGGGTGCAATGCAGAGGTGCTAGAAATAGCTTGGCACCAGTGGGGCACAAATGGAGTATAAAAGCCACTTTTTGGATCCCATTAACTGGCAGCATTTTTAGCTATTATTATAGCTTATTACAAACAGAGCAGGAGGGTGTAATTAACAGGTGCTAGAAATAGCTTGGCACCAGTGGGGCACAAATGGAGTACAACAGCCACTTTTTGGATGCCACTAACTGGCAGCATTTTTAGCAATTATTATAGATTATTAAAAACTGAGCCGGAGGGTGCAATGCAGAGGTGCTATAAATAGCTTAGCACCAGTGGGGCACAAATGGAGTACAACAGCCTTTTTTTGGATGCCACTAAGTTGCAGCATTTTTTGCTATTATTATAGCTTTTTAAAAACAGAGCAGGAGGGTGCAATGCAGAGGTGCTAGAAATAGCTTGGCACCAGTGGGGCACAAATGGAGTATAAAAGCCACTTTTTGGATGCCACTAACTGGCAGCATTTTTAGCTATTATTATAGCTTATTACAAACAGAGCAGGAGGGTATAATGAAGAGGTGCTAGAAATAGCTTGGCACCAGTGGGGCACAAATGGAGTACAACAGCCACTTTTTGGATGCCACTAAGTTGCAGCATTTTTTACTATTATTATAGCTTATTAAAACAGAGCAGGAGGGTGTAATGCAGAGGTGCTAGAAATAGCTTGGCACCAGTGGGGCACAAATGGAGTACAACAGCCACTTTTTGGATGCCACTAACTGCCAGCATTTTTTGCTATTATTATAGCTTATTAAAAACAGAGCAGCAGGGTGCAATGCAGAGGTTCTAGAAATAACTTGGCAGCAGTGGGGTACAAATGGAGTACAACAGCCACTTTTTGGATGCCACTAACTGGCAGTATTTTTTGCTATTATTATAACTTATTAAAAACAGAGCAGGAGGGTGTAATGCAGAGGTGCTAGAAATAGCTTGGCACCAGTGAGGCACAAATGGAGTACAACAGACACTTTTTGGGTGCCACTAACTGGCAGCATTTTTTGCTATTATTATAGCATATTAAAAACGGAGCAGAAGGGTGTAATGCAGAGGTGCTAGAAATAGCTTGGCACCAGTGGGGCACAAATGGAGTACAACAGCCACTTTTTGGATCCCACTAACTGGCAGCATTTTTAGCTATTATTATAGCTTATTACAAACAGAGCAGGAGGGTGTAATTAACAGGTGCTAGAAATAGCTTGGCACCAGTGGGGCACAAATGGAGTACAACAGCCACTTTTTGGATGCCACTAAGTTGCAGCATTTTTTGCTATTATTATAGCTTATTAAAAACAGAGCAGGAGGGTGTAATGCAGAGGTGCTTGAAATAGCTTGGCACCAGTGGGGCACAAATGGAGTACAACAGCCACTTTTTGGATGCCACTAACTGGCAGCATTTTTTGCAATTATTATAGATTATTAAACACTGAGCCGGAGGGTGCAATGCAGAGGTGCTATAAATAGGTTGGCACCAGTGGGGCACAAATGGAGTACAACAGCCTTTTTTGGATGCCACTAACTGCCAGCATTTTTTGCTATTATTATAGCTTATTTAAAACAGAGCAGGAGGGTGTCATACAGAGGTGCTAGAAATAGCTTGACACCAATGGGGCACAAATGGAGTACAACAGACACTTTTTGGATGCCACTAACTGGCAGCATTTTTTGCTATTTTTATAGCTTATTAAAAACAGAGCAGGAGGGTGTAATGCAGAGGTGCTAGAAATAGCTTGGCACCAGTGAGGCACAAATGGAGTACAACAGCCACTTTTTGGATGCCACTAAGTTGCAGCATTTTTTGCTATTATTATAACTTATTAAAAACAGAGCAGGAGGGTGTAATGCAGAGGTGCTAGAAATAGCTTGGCACCAGTGGGGCACCAATGGAGTACAACAGCCACTTTTTGGATGCCACTAACTGGCAACATTTTTTGCTATTATTATAACTTATTAAAAACAGAGCAGGAGGGTGTAATGCAGAGGTGCTAGAAATAGCTTGGCACCAGTGGGGCACAAATGGAGTATAACAGCCACTTTTTGGATGCCACTAAGTAGCAACATTTTTTGCTATTATAGCTTATTAAAAACAGAGCAGGAGGGTGTAATGCAGAGGTGCTAGAAATAGCTTGGCACCAGTGGGGCACAAATGGAGTACAACAGCCACTTTTTGGATGCCACTAACTGGCAGCATTTTTTTGCTAATATTATAGCTTATTTAAAACAGAGCAGGAGGGTATAGTGCAGAGGTGCTTGAAATAGCTTGGCACCAGTGGGGCAAAAATGGAGTACAACAGCCACTTTTTAGATGCCACTAAGTTGCAGCATTTTTTGCTATTATTATAGCTTATTAAAAACAGTGCAGGAAGGTGTAATGCAGAGGTGCGAGAAATAGCTTTGCACCAGTGGGACACAAATGGAGTACAACAGCCACTTTTTGGATGCCCCTAACTGCCAGAATTTTTTGCTATTATTATAGCTTATTACAAACAGAGCAGGATGGTGTAATGCAGAGGTGCTAGAAATAGCTTGGCACCAGTGGGGCACAAATGGAGTACAACCGCCACTTTTTGGATGTCACTAACTGGCTGCATTTTTTGCTATTATTATAGCTTATTAAAAACAGAGCAGGAGGGTGCAATGCAGAGGTGCTAGAAATAGCTTGGCACCAGTGGGGCACAAATGGAGTATAAAAGCCACTTTTTGGATGCCACTAACTGGCAGCATTTTTAGCTATTATTATAGCTTATTACAAACAGAGCAGGAGGGTATAATGAAGAGGTGCTAGAAATAGCTTGGCACCAGTGGGGCACAAATGGAGTACAACAGCCACTTTTTGGATGCCACTAAGTTGCAGCATTTTTTACTATTATTATAGCTTATTAAAAACAGAGCAGGAGGGTGTAATGCAGAGGTGCTAGAAATAGCTTGGCACCAGTGGGGCACAAATGGAGTACAACAGCCACTTTTTGGATGCCACTAACTGCCAGCATTTTTTGCTATTATTATAGCTTATTAAAAACAGAGCAGCAGGGTGCAATGCAGAGGTTCTAGAAATAGCTTGGCACCAGTGGCTACAAATGGAGTACAACAGCCACTTTTTGGATGCCACTAACTGGCAGCATTTTTTGCTATTATTATAGCTTATTACAAACAGAGCAGGATGGTGTAATGCAGAGGTGCTAGAAATAGCTTGGCACCAGTGGGGCACAAATGGAGTACAACCGCCACTTTTTGGATGTCACTAACTGGCTGCATTTTTTGCTATTATTATAGCTTATTAAAAACAGAGCAGGAGGGTGCAATGCAGAGGTGCTAGAAATAGCTTGGCACCAGTGGGGCACAAATGGAGTATAAAAGCCACTTTTTGGATGCCACTAACTGGCAGCATTTTTAGCTATTATTATAGCTTATTACAAACAGAGCAGGAGGGTATAATGAAGAGGTGCTAGAAATAGCTTGGCACCAGTGGGGCACAAATGGAGTACAACAGCCACTTTTTGGATGCCACTAAGTTGCAGCATTTTTTACTATTATTATAGCTTATTAAAAACAGAGCAGGAGGGTGTAATGCAGAGGTGCTAGAAATAGCTTGGCACCAGTGGGGCACAAATGGAGTACAACAGCCACTTTTTGGATGCCACTAACTGCCAGCATTTTTTGCTATTATTATAGCTTATTAAAAACAGAGCAGCAGGGTGCAATGCAGAGGTTCTATAAATAACTTGGCAGCAGTGGGGTACAAATGGAGTACAACAGCCACTTTTTGGATGCCACTAACTGGCAGTATTTTTTGCTATTATTATAACTTATTAAAAACAGAGCAGGAGGGTGTAATGCAGAGGTGCTAGAAATAGCTTGGCACCAGTGAGGCACAAATGGAGTACAACAGACACTTTTTGGGTGCCACTAACTGGCAGCATTTTTTGCTATTATTATAGCATATTAAAAACGGAGCAGAAGGGTGTAATGCAGAGGTGCTAGAAATAGCTTGGCACCAGTGGGGCACAAATGGAATACAACAGTCACTTTTTGGATGTCACTAACTGGCAGCCTTTTTTGCTATTATTATAGCTTATTAAAAACAGAGCATGAGGGTGCAATGCAGAGGTGCTAGAAATAGCTTGGCACCAGTGGGGCACAAATGGAGTATAAAAGCCACTTTTTGGATCCCATTAACTGGCAGCATTTTTAGCTATTATTATAGCTTATTACAAACAGAGCAGGAGGGTGTAATTAACAGGTGCTAGAAATAGCTTGGCACCAGTGGGGCACAAATGGAGTACAACAGCCACTTTTTGGATGGCACTAAGTTGCAGCATTTTTTGCTATTATTATAGCTTATTAAAAACAGAGCAGGAGGGCGTAATGCAGAGGTGCTTGAAATAGCTTGGCACCAGTGGGGCACAAATGGAGTACAACAGCCACTTTTTGGATGCCACTAACTGGCAGCATTTTTAGCAATTATTATAGATTATTAAAAACTGAGCCGGAGGGTGCAATGCAGAGGTGCTATAAATAGCTTGGCACCAGTGGGGCACAAATGGAGTACAACAGCCTTTTTTTGGATGCCACTAAGTTGCAGCATTTTTTGCTATTATTATAGCTTTTTAAAAACAGAGCAGGAGGGTGCAATGCAGAGGTGCTAGAAATAGCTTGGCACAAGTGGGGCACAAATGGAGTATAAAAGCCACTTTTTGGATGCCACTAACTGGCAGCATTTTTAGCTATTATTATAGCTTATTACAAACAGAGCAGGAGGGTATAATGAAGAGGTGCTAGAAATAGCTTGGCACCAGTGGGGCACAAATGGAGTGCAACAGCCACTTTTTGGATGCCACTAAGTTGCAGCATTTTTTACTATTATTATAGCTTATTAAAAACAGAGCAGGAGGGTGTAATGCAGAGGTGCTAGAAATAGCTTGGCACCAGTGGGGCACAAATGGAGTACAACAGCCACTTTTTGGATGCCACTAACTGCCAGCATTTTTTGCTATTATTATAGCTTATTAAAAACAGAGCAGCAGGGTGCAATGCAGAGGTTCTAGAAATAACTTGGCAGCAGTGGGGTACAAATGGAGTACAACAGCCACTTTTTGGATGCCACTAACTGGCAGTATTTTTTGCTATTATTATAACTTATTAAAAACAGAGCAGGAGGGTGTAATGCAGAGGTGCTAGAAATAGCTTGGCACCAGTGAGGCACAAATGGAGTACAACAGACACTTTTTGGGTGCCACTAACTGGCAGCATTTTTTGCTATTATTATAGCATATTAAAAACGGAGCAGAAGGGTGTAATGCAGAGGTGCTAGAAATAGCTTGGCACCAGTGGGGCACAAATGGAGTACAACAGCCACTTTTTGGATGTCACTAACTGGCAGCCTTTTTTGCTATTATTATAGCTTATTAAAAACAGAGCATGAGGGTGCAATGCAGAGGTGCTAGAAATAGCTTGGCACCAGTGGGGCACAAATGGAGTATAAAAGCCACTTTTTGGATCCCACTAACTGGCAGCATTTTTAGCTATTATTATAGCTTATTACAAACAGAGCAGGAGGGTGTAATTAACAGGTGCTAGAAATAGCTTGGCACCAGTGGGGCACAAATGGAGTACAACAGCCACTTTTTGGATGCCACTAAGTTGCAGCATTTTTTGCTATTATTATAGCTTATTAAAAACAGAGCAGGAGGGTGTAATGCAGAGGTGCTTGAAATAGCTTGGCACCAGTGGGGCACAAATGGAGTACAACAGCCACTTTTTGGATGCCACTAACTGGCAGCATTTTTTGCAATTATTATAGATTATTAAACACTGAGCCGGAGGGTGCAATGCAGAGGTGCTATAAATAGCTTGGCACCAGTGGGGCACAAATGGAGTACAACAGCCTTTTTTGGATGCCACTAACTGCCAGCATTTTTTGCTATTATTATAGCTTATTTAAAACAGAGCAGGAAGGTGTAATGCAGAGGTACTAGAAATAGCTTGGCACCAGTGGGGCACAAATGGAGTACAACAGCCACTTTTTGGATGCCACTAACTGCCAGCATTTTTTGCTATTATTATAGCTTATTAAAAACAGAGCAGCAGGGTGCAATGCAGAGGTACTAGAAATAACTTTGCAGCAGTGGGGTACAAATGGAGTACAACAGCCACTTTTTGGATGCCACTAACTGGCAGCAATTTTTGCTCTTATTATAACTTATTAAAAACAGAGCAGGAGGGTGTAATGCAGAGGTGCTAGAAATAGCTTGGCACCAGTGGGGCACAAATGGAGTATAACAGCCACTTCTTGGATGCCACTAATTTGCAGAATTTTTTTCTATTATTATAGCTTATTAAAAACAGAGCAGGAGGGTGTAATGCAGAGGTGCTATAAATAGCTTCGCACCAGTGGAGCACAAATGGAGTACAACAGCCACTTTTTGGATGCCACCAACTTTCAGCATTTTTTGCTATTATTATAGCTTATTACAAACAGAGCAGGAGGGTGTAATGCAGAGGTGCTAGAAATATCTTGGCACGAGTGGGGCACAAATGGAGTACAACAGCAACTTTTTGGATGCCACTAACTGGCAGCATTTTTTGCTATTATTATAGCTTATTAAAAACAGAGCAGGAGGGTGTAATGCAGAGGTGCTAGAAATAGCTTGGCACCAGTGGGCACAAATGGAGTACAACAGACACTTTTTGGGTGCCACTAACTGGCAGCATTTTTTGCTGTTATTATAGCTTATTAAAAACGGAGCAGGAGGGTGTAATGCAGAGGTGCTAGAAATAGCTTGGCACCAGTGGGCACAAATGGAGTACAACAGACACTTTTTGGGTGCCACTAATTGGCAGCATTTTTTGCTGTTATTATAGCTTATTAAAAACGGAGCAGGAGGGTGTAATGCAGAGGTGCTAGAAATAGCTTGGCACCAGTGGGGCACAAATGGAGTACAACAGCCACTTTTTGGATGTCACTAACTGGCAACATTTTTTGCTATTATTATAGCTTATTAAAAACAGAGCAGGAGGGTGCAATGCAGAGGTGCTAGAAATAGCTTGGCACCAGTGGGGCACAAATGGAGTATAAAAGCCACTTTTTGGATGCCACTAACTGGCAGCATTTTTAGCTATTATTATAGCTTATTACAAACAGAGCAGGAGGGTATAATGAAGAGGTGCTAGAAATAGCTTGGCACCAGTGGGGCACAAATGGAGTACAACAGCCACTTTTTGGATGCCACTAAGTTGCAGCATTTTTTACTATTATTATAGCTTATTAAAAACAGAGCAGGAGGGTGTAATGCAGAGGTGCTAGAAATAGCTTGGCACCAGTGGGGCACAAATGGAGTACAACAGCCACTTTTTGGATGCCACTAACTGCCAGCATTTTTTGCTATTATTATAGCTTATTAAAAACAGAGCAGCAGGGTGCAATGCAGAGGTTCTAGAAATAACTTGGCAGCAGTGGGGTACAAATGGAGTACAACAGCCACTTTTTGGATGCCACTAACTGGCAGTATTTTTTGCTATTATTATAACTTATTAAAAACAGAGCAGGAGGGTGTAATGCAGAGGTGCTAGAAATAGCTTGGCACCAGTGAGGCACAAATGGAGTACAACAGGCACTTTTTGGGTGCCACTAACTGGCAGTATTTTTTGCTATTATTATAGCATATTAAAAACGGAGCAGAAGGGTGTAATGCAGAGGTGCTAGAAATAGCTTGGCACCAGTGGGGCACAAATGGAGTACAACAGTCACTTTATGGATGTCACTAACTGGCAGCCTTTTTTGTTATTATTATAGCTTATTAAAAACAGAGCATGAGGGTGCAATGCAGAGGTGCTAGAAATAGCTTGGCACCAGTGGGGCACAAATGGAGTATAAAAGCCACTTTTGGATCCCACTAACTGGCAGCATTTTTAGCTATTATTATAGCTTATTACAAACAGAGCAGGAGGGTGTAATGAACAGGTGCTAGAAATAGCTTGGCACCAGTCGGGCACAAATGGAGTACAACAGCCACTTTCTGGATGCCACTAAGTTGCAGCATTTTTTGCTATTATTATAGCTTATTAAAAACAGAGCAGGAGGGTGTAATGCAGAGGTGCTTGAAATAGCTTGGCACCAGTGGGGCACAAATGGAGTACAACAGCCACTTTTTGTGTGCCACTAACTGGCAGCATTTTTTGCAATTATTATAGATTATTAAAAACAGAGCAGCAGGGTGCAATGCAGAGGTACTAGAAATAACTTTGCAGCAGTGGGGTACAAATGGAGTACAACAGCCACTTTTTGGATGCCACTAACTGGCAGCATTTTTTGCTCTTATTATAACTTATTAAAAACAGAGCAGGAGGGTGTAATGCAGAGGTGCTAGAAATAGCTTGGCACCAGTGGGGCACAAATGGAGTACAACAGCCACTTTTTGGATGCCACTAACTGCCAGCATTTTTTGCTATTATTATAGCTTATTAAAAACAGAGCAGCAGGGTGCAATGCAGAGGTACTAGAAATAACTTTGCAGCAGTGGGGTACAAATGGAGTACAACAGCCACTTTTTGGATGCCACTAACTGGCAGCATTTTTTTCTCTTATTATAACTTATTAAAAACAGAGCAGGAGGGTGTAATGCAGAGGTGCTAGAAATAGCTTGGCACCAGTGGGGCACAAATGGAGTATAACAGCCACTTCTTGGATGCCACTAATTTGCAGAATTTTTTGCTATTATTATAGCTTATTAAAAACAGAGCAGGAGGGTGTAATGCAGAGGTGCTTAAAATAGCTTGGCACCAGTGGGGCACAAATGGAGTACAACAGCCACTTTTTGTGTGCCACTAACTGGCAGCATTTCTTGCAATTATTATAGATTATTAAAAACTGAGCCGGAGGGTGCAATGCAGAGGTGCTATAAATAGCTTGGCACCAGTGGGGCACAAATGGAGTATAACAGCCACTTCTTGGATGCCACTAATTTGCAGAATTTTTTGCTATTATTATAGCTTATTAAAAACAGAGCAGGAGGGTGTAATGCAGAGGTGCTTAAAATAGCTTGGCACCAGTGGGGCACAAATGGAGTACAACAGCCACTTTTTGTGTGCCACTAACTGGCAGCATTTCTTGCAATTATTATAGATTATTAAAAACTGAGCCGGAGGGTGCAATGCAGAGGTGCTATAAATAGCTTGGCACCAGTGGGGCACAAATGGAGTACAACAGCCTTTTTTTGGATGCCACTAAGTTGCAGCATTTTTTGCTATTATTATAGCTTATTTAAAACAGAGCTGGAAGGTGTAATGCAGAGGTGCTAGAAATAGCTTGGCACCAGTGGGGCACAAATGGAGTACAACAGCCACGTTTTGGATGCCACTAACTGCCAGCATTTTTTGCTATTATTATAGCTTATTAAAAACAGAGCAGCAGGGTGCAATGCAGAGGTACTAGAAATAACTTTGCAGCAGTGGGGTACAAATGGAGTACAACAGCCACTTTTTGGATGCCACTAACTGGCAGCATTTTTTGCTATTATTATAACTTATTAAAAACAGAGCAGGAGGGTGTAATGCAGAGGTGCTAGAAATAG
Source organism: Anomaloglossus baeobatrachus (assembly GCF_048569485.1). Taxonomy (NCBI): domain Eukaryota; kingdom Metazoa; phylum Chordata; class Amphibia; order Anura; family Aromobatidae; genus Anomaloglossus; species Anomaloglossus baeobatrachus. Next base: position 214,733,330 of record NC_134357.1, on the reverse strand, counting down.
CTTGGCACCAGTGGGGCACAAATGGAGTATAACAGCCACTTCTTGAATGCCACTAATTTGCAGAATTTTTTGCTATTATTATAGCTTATTAAAAACAGAGCAGGAGGGTGTCATACAGAGGTGCTAGAAATAGCTTGACACCAATGGGGCACAAATGGAGTACAACAGACACTTTTTGGATGCCACTAACTGGCAGCATTTTTTGCTATTTTTATAGCTTATTAAAAACAGAGCAGGAGGGTGTAATGCAGAGGTGCTAGAAATAGCTTGGCACCAGTGGGGCACAAATGGAGTACAACAGCCACTTTTTGGATGCCACTAAGTTGCAGCATTTTTTGCTATTATTATAACTTATTAAAAACAGTGCAGGAGGGTGTAATGCAGAGGTGCTAGAAATAGCTTGGCACCAGTGGGGCACCAATGGAGTACAACAGCCACTTTTTGGATGCCACTAACTGGCAACATTTTTTGCTATTATTATAACTTATTAAAAACAGACCAGCAGGGTGCAATGCAGAGGTGCTAGAAATAACTTGGCACCAGTGGGGTAAAAATGGAGTACAACAGCCACTTTTTGGATGCCACTAACTGGCAGCATTTTTTGCTATTATTATAACTTATTAAAAACAGAGCAGGAGGGTGTAATGCAGAGGTGCTAGAAATAGCTTGGTACCAGTGGGGCACAAATGGAGTACAACAGCCACTTTTTGGATGCCACTAACTGGCAGCATTTTTTGCTATTATTATAACTTATTAAAAACAGAGCAGGAGGGTGTAATGCAGAGGTGCTAGAAATAGCTTGGCAGCAGTGGGGCACAAATGGAGTATAACAGCCACTTTTTGGATGCCACTAAGTTGCAGCATTTTTTGCTAATATTATAGCTTATTACAAACAGAGCAGGAGGGTGTAATGAAGGGGTGCTAGAAATAGCTTGGCACCAGTGGGGCACAAATGGAGTACAACAGCCACTTTTTGGATGCCACTAAGTAGCAGCATTTTTTGCTATTATAGCTTATTAAAAACAGAGCAGGAGGGTGTAATGCAGAGGTTCTAGAAATAGCTTGGCACCAGTGGGACACAAATGGAGTACAACAGCCACTTTTTGGATGCCCCTAACTTCCAGAATTTTTTGCTATTATTATAGCTTATTAAAAACAGAGCAGCAGGGTGCAATGCAGAGGTTCTAGAAATAGCTTGGCACCAGTGGCTACAAATGGAGTACAACAGCCACTTTTTGGATGCCACTAACTGGCAGCATTTTTTGCTATTATTATAACTTATTAAAAACAGAGCAGGAGGGTGTAATGCAGAGGTGCTAGAAATAGCTTCGCACCAGTGGAGCACAAATGGAGTACAACAGCCACTTTTTGGATGCCACCAACTTTCAGCATTTTTTGCTATTATTATAGCTTATTACAAACAGAGCAGGAGGGTGTAATGCAGAGGTGCTAGAAATAGCTTGGCACCAGTGGGGCACAAATGGAGTACAACAGCAACTTTTTGGATGCCACTAACTGGCAGCATTTTTTGCTATTATTATAGCTTATTAAAAACAGAGCAGGAGGGTGTAATGCAGAGGTGCTAGAAATAGCTTGGCACCAGTGGGGCACAAATGGAGTACAACAGATACTTTTTGGGTGCCACTAACTGGCAGCATTTTTTGCTGTTATTATAGCTTATTAAAAACGGAGCAGGAGGGTGTAATGCAGAGGTGCTAGAAATAGCTTGGCACCAGTGGGGCACAAATGGAGTACAACAGCCACTTTTTGGATGTCACTAACTGGCAGCATTTTTTGCTATTATTATAGCTTATTAAAAACAGAGCAGGAGGGTGCAATGCAGAGGTGCTAGAAATAGCTTGGCACCAGTGGGCCACAAATGGAGTATAAAAGCCACTTTTTGGATGCCACTAACTAGCAGCATTTTTAGCTATTATTATAGCTTATTACAAACAGAGCAGGAGGGTATAATGAAGAGGTGCTAGAAATAGCTTGGCACCAGTGGGGCACAAATGGAGTACAACAGCCACTTTTTGGATGTCACTAAGTTGCAGCATTTTTTTCTATTATTATAGCTTATTAAAAACAGAGCAGGAGGGTGTAATGCAGAGGTGCTAGAAATAGCTTGGCACCAGTGGGGCACAAATGGAGTACAACAGCCACTTTTTGGATGCCACTAACTGCCAGCATTTTTTGCTATTATTATAGCTTATTAAAAACAGAGCAGCAGGGTGCAATGCAGAAGTTCTAGAAATAACTTGGCAGCAGTGGGGTACAAATGGAGTACAACAGCCACTTTTTGGATGCCACTAACTGGCAGTATTTTTTGCTATTATTATAACTTATTAAAAACAGAGCAGGAGGGTGTAATGCAGAGGTGCTAGAAATAGCTTGGCACCAGTGGGGCACAAATGGAGTATAAAAGCCACCTTTTGGATCCCACTAACTGGCAGCATTTTTAGCTATTATTATAGCTTATTACAAACAGAGCAGGAGGGTGTAATGAACAGGTGCTAGAATTAGCTTGGCACCAGTGGGGCACAAATGGAGTACAACAGCCACTTTTTGGATGCCACTAAGTTGCAGCATTTTTTGCTATTATTATAGCTTATTAAAAACAGAGCAGGAGGGTGTAATGCAGAGGTGCTTGAAATAGCTTGGCACCAGTGGGGCACAAATGGAGTACAACAGCCACTTTTTGGATGCCACTAACTGGCAGCATTTTTTGCAATTATTATAGATTATTAAAAACTGAGCCGGAGGGTGCAATGCAGAGGTGCTATAAATAGCTTGGCACCAGTGGGGCACAAATGGAGTACAACAGCCTTTTTTTGGATGCCACTAAGTTGCAGCATTTTTTGCTATTATTATAGCTTATTTAAAACAGAGCAGGAAGGTGTAATGCAGAGGTGCTGGAAATAGCTTGGCACCAGTGGGGCACAAATGGAGTACAACAGCCACTTTTTGGATGCCACTAACTGCCAGCATTTTTTGCTATTATTATAGCTTATTAAAAACAGAGCAGCAGGGTGCAATGCAGAGGTACTAGAAATAACTTTGCAGCAGTGGGGTACAAATGGAGTACAACAGCCACTTTTTGGATGCCACTAACTGGCAGCAATTTTTGCTCTTATTATAACTTATTAAAAACAGAGCAGGAGGGTGTAATGCAGAGGTGCTAGAAATAGCTTGGCACCAGTGGGGCACAAATGGAGTATAACAGCCACTTCTTGGATGCCACTAATTTGCAGAATTTTTTGCTATTATTATAGCTTATTAAAAACAGAGCAGGAGGGTGTAATGCAGAGGTGCTAGAAATAGCTTGGCACCAGTGGGGCACAAATGGAGTACAACAGCCACTTTTTGAATGCCACTAACTGGCAGCATTTTTTGCTATTATTATAGCTTATTAAAAACAGAGCAGGAGGGTGTCATACAGAGGTGCTAGAAATAGCTTGACACCAATGGGGCACAAATGGAGTACAACAGCCACTTTTTGGATGCCACTAACTGGCAGCATTTTTTGCTATTTTTATAGCTTATTACAAACAGAGCAGGAGGGTGTAATGAACAGGTGCTAGAATTAGCTTGGCACCAGTGGGGCACAAATGGAGTACAACAGCCACTTTTTGGATGCCACTAAGTTGCAGCATTTTTTGCTATTATTATAGCTTATTAAAAACAGAGCAGGAGGGTGTAATGCAGAGGTGCTTGAAATAGCTTGGCACCAGTGGGGCACAAATGGAGTACAACAGCCACTTTTTGGATGCCACTAACTGGCAGCATTTTTTGCAATTATTATAGATTATTAAAAACTGAGCCGGAGGGTGCAATGCAGAGGTGCTATAAATAGCTTGGCACCAGTGGGGCACAAATGGAGTACAACAGCCTTTTTTTGGATGCCACTAAGTTGCAGCATTTTTTGCTATTATTATAGCTTATTTAAAACAGAGCAGGAAGGTGTAATGCAGAGGTGCTGGAAATAGCTTGGCACCAGTGGGGCACAAATGGAGTACAACAGCCACTTTTTGGATGCCACTAACTGGCAGCATTTTTTGCTATTATTATAGCTTATTAAAAACAGAGCAGCAGGGTGCAATGCAGAGGTACTAGAAATAACTTTGCAGCAGTGGGGTACAAATGGAGTACAACAGCCACTTTTTGGATGCCACTAACTGGCAGCAATTTTTGCTCTTATTATAACTTATTAAAAACAGAGCAGGAGGGTGTAATGCAGAGGTGCTAGAAATAGCTTGGCACCAGTGGGGCACAAATGGAGTATAACAGCCACTTCTTGGATGCCACTAATTTGCAGAATTTTTTGCTATTATTATAGCTTATTAAAAACAGAGCAGGAGGGTGTAATGCAGAGGTGCTAGAAATAGCTTGGCACCAGTGGGGCACAAATGGAGTACAACAGCCACTTTTTGAATGCCACTAACTGGCAGCATTTTTTGCTATTATTATAGCTTATTAAAAACAGAGCAGGAGGGTGTCATACAGAGGTGCTAGAAATAGCTTGACACCAATGGGGCACAAATGGAGTACAACAGCCACTTTTTGGATGCCACTAACTGGCAGCATTTTTTGCTATCTTTATAGCTTATTAAAAACAGAGCAGGAGGGTGTAATGCAGAGGTGCTAGAAATAGCTTGGCACCAGTGGGGCACAAATGGAGTACAACAGCCACTTTTTGGATGCCACTAAGTTGCAGCATTTTTTGCTATTATTATAACTTATTAAAAACAGAGCAGGAGGGTGTAATGCAGAGGTGCTAGAAATAGCTTGGCACCAGTGGGGCACCAATGGAGTACAACAGCCACTTTTTGGATGCCACTAACTGGCAACATTTTTTGCTATTATTATAACTTATTAAAAACAGAGCAGCAGGGTGCAATGCAGAGGTGCTAGAAATAACTTGGCACCAGTGGGGTACAAATGGAGTACAACAGCCACTTTTTGGATGCCACTAACTGGCAGCATTTTTTGCTATTATTATAACTTATTAAAAACAGAGCAGGAGGGTGTATTGCAGAGGTGCTAGAAATAGCTTGGCACCAGTGGGGCACAAATGGAGTACAACAGCCACTTTTTGGATGTCACTAACTGGCAGCATTTTTTGCTATTATTATAACTTATTAAAAACAGAGCAGGAGGGTGTAATGCAGAGGTGCTAGAAATAGCTTGGCACCAGTGGGGCACAAATTGATTACAACAGCCACTTTTTGGATACCACTTACTGGCATCATTTTTTGCTATTATTATAGGTTATTACAAACAGAGCAGGAGGGTGTAATGCAGAGGTGCTAGAAATAGCTTGTCACCAGTGGGGCACAAATGGAGTACAACAGACACTTTTTGGATGCCACTAACTTGCAGCATTTTTTGTTATTATTATAGCTTATTAAAAACAGAGCAGGAGGGTGTAATGCAGAGGTGCTAGAAATAGCTTGGCACCAGTGGGGCACAAATGGAGTACAACAGCCACTTTTTGGATTCCACTAACTGCTAGCATTTTTTGCTATTATTATAACTTATTTAAAATAGAGCAGCAGGGTGCAATGCAGAGGTACTAGAAATAACTTGGCACCAGTGGGGTACAAATGGAGTACAACAGCCACTTTTTGGATGCCACCAACTGGCAGCATTTTTTGCTATTATTATAGGTTATTAGAAACAGAGCAGGAGGGTGTAACGCAGAGGTGCTAGAAATAGCTTGGCACTAGTGGGGCACAAATGGAGTACAACAGACACTTTTTGGATGTCACTAACTGGCAGCATTTTTTGCTATTATTATAGCTTATTACAAACAGAGCAGGACCAGAGTAAACAGAGCATCACCCTTTGATGGAGGGTAATTTAAAAGATGACCGGTACTCCCTTTATTAATTAGACTCTCCACCTTGATAAAACAACAACCTTCACGAAACGCGCGTCGGTGGTGATCCTGGGCATTCCTTAGGGACTTTACACTGATCCTGGGACTGTGGACTGGGTTATTCACATCAGGAGCATATCTTAGGAATTACCTGTTAAACACTAGCACTTTAGGTAAGAAATTGAATCTTCTTTTTTTCTTACTAATTAGTGATGAGCGAGCATGCTTGTAACTACTCGGTACTCGCACGAGTATCACTGTACTCGGGCTGCTCGGCGGGTACCGAGTAATTTTGCAATACTCGTGCTTTACTCGTGGTCTTCATCCCTGCATGTTGGCGCTCTTTTGAGAGCCAGCCCTCATGCAGGGATTGGCTGGCAGACCACTGCAATGCCACAGCCCTGTTAGTTGTGGAATTGCAGTGATTGGCCGGCCTGCACAGCGTGACCGAGCCTTTATACCGGCCGGCGCGCTGTGCTCTGTACACAGCCATCTCATATTCCCTGCTTTCCACGCCCACAGGCGCCTATGATTGGTTGCAGTGAGACACGCCCCCACGCTGAGTGACAGGTGTCACACTGCACCCAATCACAGCAGCCGGTGGGCGTGTCTATACTGTGCAGTAAAATAAATAAATAAATAATTAAAAAAACGGCGTGCGGTTCCCCCCAATTTTAATACCAGCCAGATAAAGCCATACAGCTGAAGGCTGGTATTCTCAGGATGGGGAGCCCCACGTTATGGGGAGCCCCCCACCCTAACAATATCAGTCAGCAGCTGGCCAGAATTGCCGCATACATTATATGCGACAATTCTGGGGCTGTACCCGGCTCTTCCCGATTTACCCTGGTGCGTTGGCAAATCGGGGTAATAAGGAGTTATTGGAAGCCCATAGCTGCCAATAAGTCCTAGATTAATCATGTCAGGCGTCTATGAGACACCCTCCATGATTAATCTGTAAGTTACAGTAAATAAACACACACACCAGAAAAAATCCTTTATTAGAAATAAAAAACACACACATATACCCTGGTTCACCACTTTAATCAGCCCGAAAAAGCCCTCCTTGTCCGGCGTAATCCAGGATGATCCAGCGTCGCATCCAGCGCTGCTGCATGGAGGTGACCGGAGCTGCAGAAGACTCCGCCGCTCCTGTCACCTCCACACAGCAAATGAACACAGCCGCGCGATCAGCTGCTGTCACTGAGGTTACCCGCTGTCACCGCTGCATCCACCGGTGGCCGCGGGTAACCTCAGTGACAGCAGCTGATCGCGCGGCTGTGTTCATTTGCTGTGTGGAGGTGACCGGAGCGGCTGTGTGTGCTGCGGCTCCGGTCACCTCCATGCAGCAGCGCTGGATGCGACGCTGGATCATCCTGGATTACGCCGGACATGGAGGGCTTTTTCGGGCTGATTAAAGTGGTGAACCAGGGTATATGTGTGTGTTTTTATTTCTAATAAAGGATTTTTTCTGGTGTGTGTGTTTATTTACTGTAATTTACAGATCAATCATGGAGGGTGTCTCATAGACGCCTGACATGATTAATCTAGGACTTATTGGCAGCTATGGGCTGCCAATAACTCCTTATTACCCCGATTTGCCAACGCACCAGGGTAAATCGGGAAGAGCCGGGTACAGTCCCAGAACTGTCGCATCTAATGTATGCGGCAATTCTGGGCGGCTGTTGGCTGATATTGTTAGGGTGGGGGGCTCCCCATAACGTGGAGCTCCCCATCCTGAGAATACCAGCCTTCAGCCGTATGGCTTTATCTGGCTGGTTTTAAAAATGGGGGGAACCGCACGCCGTTTTTTTTAATTATTTATTAATTTTAATTATTAATTTTAATTATTTATTAAATAATTAAAAAAAACGGCGTGCGGTTCCCCCCATTTTTAAAACCAGCCAGATAAAGCCATACGGCTGAAGGCTGGTATTCTCAGGATGGGGAGCTCCACGTTATGGGGAGCCCCCCACCCTAACAATATCAGCCAACAGCTGCCCAGAATTGCCGCATACATTATATGCGACAGTTCTGGGACTGTACCCGGCTCTTCCCGATTTACCCTGGTGCGTTGGCAAATCGGGGTAATAAGGAGTTAATGGCAGCCCATAGCTGCCACTAAATCCTAGATTAATCATGTCAGGCGTCTCCCCGAGATTCCTTCCATGATTAATCTGTAAATTACAGTTAAAAAACACACACACCCGAAAAATCCTTTATTAGAAATAAAAAACACTAACAAAGTCCCTCATTACCAATTTATTAACCCCGACAAACCCTCCATGTCCGGCGTACTCCACGGACTCCGGCGTCGCGTCCAGCTCTGCTGCATGGAAGTGACAGGAGCTGCAGAAGACACCGCCGCTCCGGTCACCTCCACGCAGCTAATGAAGACAGCCGTGCGATCAGCTGAGCTGTCACTGAGGTTACCCGCTGTCACTGGATCCAGTGACGGCGGGTAACCTCAGTGACAGCTCAGCTGATCGCGCTACTCACCTCATTTGCTGCGTGGAAGTGACCGGAGCGGCGGTGTCTTCTGCAGCTCCGGTCACCTCTATGCAGCAGCGCAGGATGCGACGCTGGAACATCCTGGATGACGCCGGACATGGAGGGCTTTTTGGGGCTGATTAAAGTGGTGAACCAGGGAATGTGTGTGTGTTTTTTATTTCTAATAAAGGATTTTTTCGGGTGTGTGTGTTTATTTACTGTAACTTACAGATTAATCATGGAGGGTGTCTCATAGACGCATGACATGATTAATCTAGGATTTAGTGGCAGCTATGGGCTGCCATTAACTCCTTATTACCCCGATTTGCCAAAGCACCAGGGCAAATCGGGAAGAGCCGGGTACAGCCCCAGAACTGTCGCATATAATGTATGCGGCAATTCTGGGCGGCTGCTGACTGATATTGTTAGGCTGGGGGGCTCCCCATAACGTGGAGCTCCCCATCCTGAGAATACCAGCCTTCAGCCGTATGGCTTTATCTGGCTGGCATTAAAATGGGGGGGACCGCACGCCGTTTTTTTTTAATTATTTATTAATTTATTTTACTGCACAGTATAGACACGCCCACCGGCTGCTGTGATTGGGTGCAGTGTGACACCTGTCACTCAGCGTGGGGGCGTGTCTCACTGCAACCAATCATAGGCACCGGTGGGCGGGGAAAGCAGGGAATAGGAGATTGTTTAATGAGCGGCCGGCTTTTTCAAAATAGTAAAAGCCGCCGGTCACCTCCACGCAGCTAATGAAGGGAATAGCGCGATCAGCTGCTGTCAGTCAGGTAACTCCCGGCCACCGCTGGATCCAGCGGTGCCGCGATTAACCTCAGTGACAGCAGCTGATCGCTCTACTCACCTCAGTTGGTGCATGGAGCTGACTGGAGCGGCGGTGAGTAGCGCGATCAGCTGAGCTGTCACTGAGGTTACCCGCGGCCACCGCTGCATCCACCGCTGGATCCAGGTAACCTCAGTGACAGCTCAGCTGATCGCGCTACTCATCTCATTAGCTGCGTGGAGGTGACCGGAGCGGCGGTGTATTCTGCAGCTCCTGTCACCTTCATGCAGCACAGCTGGACGCGACGCTGGAGGACTGTGGAGTACGCCGGACATGGAGGGTTTGTCGGGGTTAATAAATTGGTAATGAGGGACTTTGTTAGTGTTTTTTATTTCTAATAAAGGATTTTTCGGGTGTGTGTGTTTTTTAACTGTAATTTACAGATTAATCATGGAAGGAATCTCGGGGAGACGCCTGACATGATTAATCTAGGATTTAGTGGCAGCTATGGGCTGCCATTAACTCCTTATTACCCCGATTTGCCAACGCACCAGGGTAAATCGGGAAGAGCCGGGTACAGCCCCAGAACTGTCGCATCTAATGTATGCGGCAATTCTGGGCGGCTGCTGACTGATATTGTTAGGGTGGGGGGCTCCCCATAACGTGGAGCTCCCCATCCTGAGAATACCAGCCTTCAGCCGTATGGCTTTATCTGGCTGGTATTAAAATTGGGGGGACCGCATGCCGTTTTTTTTAATTATTTAATTATTTATTTCACTGCACAGTATACACACACCGGCTGCTGTGATTGGTTGCAGTGAGACAGCTGTCACTCAGTGTGGGAGCGTGTCTCACTGCAACCAATCATAGGCGCCGAAAAGCAGGAAAGCAGGGAATACGAGATTGATTAATGAGCGGCCGGCTTTTTCAAAAGAGGAAAAGCCACCGGAGTTTGAACAGCTGTGCAGCGCCGCGGCAGTGATCGGGGAACGGTAAGTAAGAGAGAGGGGGGGGAACTGACCGACAGACTGTGAGAGGGGGACAGACAAGACCGAGAGAGACAGACCGACGGACTGAGGGAGATAGAATGAAAAAAAAAAAATGACCGACATCGCTAGTAAAAAGCACAAAACGTGCGTTTTGGACATCGGAGTGCCACACAAGGTTTTCATGTAAAATCTTTCATGTATTAATCTCAAAAAGTAACATACACCAGCTCTATCTCACTATTGAGTATGTGCCCTTAACATTTCCGCCATGAAAATTCATTTTGGTGTCATTTTGGAAGGTTTTCTGGTGAGTCCGTAAAAATGGCGTAAAACTCGGACAAAATTGTTCACATCTGTGACTTTTGAGTGATAAATGCTTCAAGGGGTCTTCCCCATGCTGATGCCATGTCATTTGAGCACTCTTCTGAGACTTTTGTGACATTTTTAGGGTTTCTACATGCTGCCGGGGGGTCATTTCACAAAAATACTCGGGTCTCCCATAGGATAACATTGGGCTCGGTGCTCGGGCCGAGTACACGAGTATCTTGGGAGGCTCGGCCCGAGCTTCGAGCACCCGAGCTTTTTAGTACTCGCTCATCACTATTACTAATATTGTATGCCTGATGTGGATACTTGTTTATGATATCACCCTCTATTTTGGTGGTCACTTACGCAGTAACTGGGGTAATCATCACCATGGCTTCTCCTTACCACTGGTTGGAGAGACCATGACGATTTGAAATCCAGCCACAGTCCCTGTTAATATTACTGTATACAATTGGCTTGGGTGATATTAATCTTTCCCTTTGACAGTAATTACCTTTATACTTAAAGAATAATGTTAGTCTGTATATGAGGGTTATTATTATTACTAATCCTTGACTTATTGTATACTCCTTAATCCCTATTTTGATATGGTAGAAATTCTTTTTAATCATTGTTCCTGTTGTGTATGTCTCAATAAAGATTTCTAATTTTGCACATATACTCTTGTTCCCCAGTTTTTCTAAGAACAAGCTGTGTAGAAAACACCTTGATTCCCGAACCAATGGGCTGGTCTGGCAGATAATCGTTCCGAGGAGGGATGCTCCAATGGTATTGGAGGCTTCCCATGATGAGGCGGGGCACTTCAGATGTAAGAAGCTGGAGGCCCTGCTATGCACCCACTTCTACTGGATCGGTATCAGACCGGCAATTTAAAAATGGTGTCGAGAGTGTGATCCTTGTAGCCTAAGATGGAGGGACTGCGAATGCCAGAAAGCTCCCCTGCAACCCATTGTCACAAAGCAGCCACTTGACCTGGTGGCCCTGTATCATGTAAAGTTGGCTCCAATTCTATCCGGCTACGTCTACACCCTCACCATCGTGGACTATTAATCCCGTTTAAAGGTGGTGGTCCCAGTTAAAGACCAGACGGCCAAGACTGCAGCCAAGGTGTTCCAGGAATACTTCTGTTGGCCCCATGGCCACCCAGAGCAAGTACTCACTGACCAAGGCCCAGCCTTTGAGACTGAAGTGTTTCAAGAATTCTGTCACCTGTATGGTTGTAAGAAGAAAAGAACCACACCGTACCATCCCCAAAGCAATGGGCTGTGTGAAAAGATGAACCAGGTGGTACTAGATCTGCCGAAGACCCTGCTCTTGGAAGAGAAGAAATTGTGGCCAGAGAAGCTGCCAAACCTGGTGAACATGTAAAACCACATCCTGGTGAAGTCTACTAACTGTACACCGGCTTATGTGATGCGGGCGAGACCTGACAGGCTGTCCATAGACCTGGACATTCGAGTCTTGGTGCCTGAAGCAGCTCCACTGGATACTGAGTAGGACACTGCACGACAGCAACAGTATCACTAGGTCCAAGCGTGTGTAGGAGAGAGTTTATCCCAGGTGTTCTGCCTTCGTCCACGTGTGAGCTGTGTGGACTCCGGCATACAGCTAACCTTCATCCAATGTTTCAATAAACAGACTGTGTTGCCTTTAAGTCTTTATTTATTAAATGATGATGGATAGGTGGATGATCATAAGAAATGGATGATTGATTGGTAAAAACTATAACAAAAGATACAAATCCATATCAGTACAGGCATATCACAAATAACAGAATGACATACATAGTAGTACTGGTATTGACAGAATCTGCATATCATAGAGAGCAATGCATATGACTGAACACAACATTTACACTACTGAAGCTGCCCTACACCTGCTCTGCATGTATCACGGCCTATGTAATCTGAGTAGAGCCACTGCCACTTCACAGTGCCTACATAACAACTGTACACATATTCCAACACAAATATGTAGTCTAGTACAATGATTCCTACCGGGATCCATTAGTCAGGAGGAACGGTTGAAGAAAAGGTACTGGAGCCAACCATAGCACCTCTGAATCCTATGGAGGCACCAAGACATCTGCGTTTCCAACTCAGTAAGGGAAGGGAAAAGGGGCAGTCCAAGGAAGTATCTTTTCCTTAAAGCAACAGGCTCCAACCCACAGAAATACTGTAGAGATGTATGAGGAAAACATAAGAAAGCCAACAGTGACCTCTTGTGGGCAACAAACGATATTACCCTTATCCTATTTAATGAATAGGAGACAGAACACTCCCCGCTTGGCGTTAACCAATGCCACTATTGGACTCCTGAGGGGATAACAACAACACAAGTTCAGTGACTGGTCTGGTGAACAGTTTGTTCTCTCCGAGCTTGCTCACTCTGACCTCTACCTTGCGTACTCTCCCATCCTTGCTGGGAAAGGGTTTGGTGACTAGGCCGAGTGGCCACTCATTTCGGTGTGATTGACTGTCCTTTACAAGTACCACATCGCCAAGTCTGATGTTTGGATGGTCTTTCTGCCATTTTGTTCTGGTTTGCAGAGTGGAGAGATATCGTTTCCTCCATCTGTCCCAAAAGGCATTGGACACGTTTTGTACTTGCCTCCATTGTCTTCTGTAGAGGTCTTTCTCGGTGAATTCTCCAGGTGGAGCTCCTGGGACACAGGTTTTCTGTGTAAGTAACATGGCAGGAGTAAGAACTGTTGAGTCTCCAGAATCTCCAGAAAGAGCTGTCAATGGCCTAGCATTCATGATAGCTGTAACTTCGGCCAAGAACGTAGTCAAGCTTTCGTGGGTAAGTCTGGTGTTTGCTTGCAAGAGGATAGAATCTAGAATCTTGCGTGCAATTCCTATCATTCTTTCCCAGGTGCCTCCCATGTGCGAAGAGTGTGTCGGGTTGAAGGTCCAGGTGCATCCTTGCTCACCTAGGTACCTCTCTACATTTGTAATGTCTAGATTGGAAGGGATTTGGAGTTCTCTTGCTGCTCCAATAAAGTTCGTGCCTCTATCAGAACGAATGTGCTTCACAGGGCCTCTGATAGCGATGAAGCGTCGAAGTGCATTTATGAAACTTGAAGTGTCCATAGATTCTATTACTTCGATATGAACAGCTCTGACAGACAAACAGGTGAATAGAACTGCCCAACACTTTGCTTCGGCATAGACCTTCCTAGTGCGTCTTGTAGCTACGGACCAGGGGCCGAACACATCCAGTCCAACGTTGGTGAAGGGGGGTTCAGTACTGAGCCTGTCAGGTGGAAGATTAGCCATCTTCTGGTTTTGAAACATGCCACGAAGTTTGCGACACGTAACGCAGTTGAAGATGAGTTTGCTCACGCTTCTCTTCGCTCCGACTATCCATAGTCCAGCCGTTCGTAGACTCCCTTCAGTAAACAAACGACCTTGATGTCTCACCAAGATGTGATGATGTTGAATGAGCAAGGTTGTGACGTGATGACGTCCGGGAATTATTACCGGGTGTTTCTCTGAGACTTCTACCTTAGCTTCTTGAATGCGGCCACCTATTCTCAGCAGCCCATCTTTATCAATGAACGGGTCGAGTTTCCTCAACGCACTGTCTCTAGGAATGGGTAGTCCTTTGTCGAGATTGTCTATCTCCTTATTGTAGGCTTCATTTTGTACAACATGGAGTATTGTAATCTTGGCTTTCTCTAGGTTGGGAGCAGTAAACGCATGCTTGCAGTGATGCCAACCTTTACTGCATCTCTGATTTGTTGGTAGTTCGGACTTGTAAAACTGAGTCACGTGTAGTAAAAAAGCGATGGCTTTAACAAGTGAGTTCCAGGTTGAGAATCTACTGAACCGATGAGATCCGAGGTGACGTCCTGAAACCACTGTATGAAGAGCTGACACTTGAGGACGAATGTCTTCATCGACATCTGGATCCACCAGTTCGAATGTATCGGGCCTGCTGATGTAGGATGTTGTTCGGTACAGGAAGGCAGGGCCTGTGAACCATGTAGTGTCCTTAAGGTGACTTGGTGCAACGGATCTAGTCGCATGGTCGGCGGGATTGTGATGAGTAGATACGTAATGCCACTGATCAGGGCGAGTTGATCTTCTTATTCTCAATACCCGGTTGCTGACGTAGACATAGAAGCGTCGTGTTTCGTTGCAGATGTATCCTAGTACCACCTTGCTGTCAGTGTAGAACTCTGCATCTTTGATCTCCTGATTCATTCCATCTGAGATAAGTTCAGCCAGCTCTACTGCAAGGACGGCAGCACAGAGTTCCAGTCTAGGTATCGTGTGTTCACGGAGTGGCGCCAGTTTTGTCCGACTCATGACCAACCCAATATGGATCTGTTCATTCACATCGGTGGTTTTAAGGTATACTACTGCTGCGATTGCTTTGACTGATGCATCGCAGAAGATACAAAGTCTTTGAGATTTGACTTCTGTGGATGGCACAGGAGCGTATGGTCGGTTCACATGAAGATCGGTCAAGGCCTCGAGAGACTTCCTCCACTCTGCCCACAGGTCTGCTTTTTCTGCCGGAAGTGGATCATCCCAATCAGATGTCTCTTGGGTGAAGTCTCTTAGCATCATTTTACCTTGGACGGTAACTGGAGCTACGAATCCCAGAGGATCGTACAAACTATTCACAAAGGAAAGGACACCTCTACGTGTGAAGGACTTTTCTTCTTTGTTGATCTGAAAGGTGAAGGCATCTGTCTTCAAGTCCCAAAGTAGTCCTAGGCTCCGTTGCATGGGAAGAGAGTCGATGCTCAGGTCTATGCCCTTCAGATCACTGGAATAGTCTTGAGAGGGAAAGGCTTCCATCAGTTCTCGGCTATTGGATGCAATCTTATGCAACCTTAAGTTGGACTGAGCGAGCATTTCTTGAGCTCTTTTTAGAAGACTGATTGCTGCCTCGTTTGTGGGTGTGGATTTTAAGCAGTCGTCTTCGTAGAAATACTTTTCCACAAAGGATCTGACATCCGACCCGTACTTCTCTTCACCTTCTTTGGCGGAATTCCTGAGACCGTAGATAGCCACTGCGGGGGAAGGACTATTCCCGAAGATGTGTACCCTCATCCGGTACTCTATGATGTCTTTATCTGGGTCGTTGTCACGGTACCAGAAGAACCTCAGGTAGTTTCTGTGTTCCTTTTTGACGAGAAAGCAGTGAAACATCTGTTGGATGTCAGCCATAAATGCCACCGTATCTCTGTGGAAACAGAGTAGAACTTCTAGGAGTCTGTTGTTGAGGTCTGGGCCAGATAGTAGGACATCATTCAATGAGACGTCTTCGCACTTGGCACTTGAGTCGAACACCACTCTTATTTGGCCTGGCTTTTTAGGATGGTACACTCCGAAGATGGGTAAGTACCAGCGTTCCTCGGAGTCTCGTAGTGTAGGTGCGATCTCTGCATGGTTATTTTGGAATATCTTCTCCATGAAGGTAAAGAAATGTTCTCTCATCTCGGGAAACTTCTTGAGCTTGTGTCTGAGGGAGACAAATCGACTGTAGACCTGTTCCCTGTTGTTGTGTAGGCGTTGTCTCCGTGGTCGGAATGGTAAGGGTGCCACCCAGCTATTCGACTTGTCTTTGGTTATTTCTTGGTCCATGATATCCAAGAACATCCTGTCTTCTATGGACATTGCTGTTTTGTTGTCCTCTTTGGTACTGTGGAAGACTGTACAGCCTATGTGGTCTTGTTCGCCCTCACAAGCGTGGTCTTCGTTGGAAGGAACTGCGAAAGGACATGGCAGAGGGGTACTGCTTGGTAATTCCTTTACCAACAGACTGTTGTGACATGGTCGGAAGAAAGACGGACGTCCATTTTCTAGTGTGTTGGTGAGCATACTGTTGACTGAGGCTGGCTTATGTGCTCCTCCTAGACAGACATCTCCTATTACGACTGTGGAGACACGGGGCTCAGTGGGTGCTCTCGTCCACTAAAACCCGCCACCTTTAGAAAGACAGCGTGGCTCAGGGCTCATCCCAACTGAACGCCGGCCTCCTTAACCGTGGGCGTAACACTACTCAGACAACACAGGGTTAGGGAACCACAATAATTAGACTTTATTGGATCCCCAAACAATTAACGGCACATAACGCATAACCAGCAAAACACACAAATGTAACAGGCAACAGAGTCTCACCCTTCCGCTGGCTCACCAGGGATTTAGAATGTCCATGCCTCACAGGTTCCAAGCTGTCTGAGGTCTGCAAAGTCTGTAACAGGTGACTGAACTGTCCCAACCTGAGTGTCCTCCTTAGGTAGTCCTGGTTTGATGATAAAATCCTGGCAGCCGGAGTCGAAATCCCTAGGCTGTGGATATGGTCTCCAACCGGATCCGGAGTCCCTAGATTGAAGCCATAAAATGTCCTGATCCTCCAGTCAGCTCCAAAGAGCTTAGACTGAATCCAACAACCATCAACCACCCCTGGTGGCTTAAAGAAGTCCTCTCTTATAGCCACAGCCCTCCCCCTGGACACACTGCGTCCTCATCCATTGGTTGGACAAGATTGCTTCTCCCATTGGACGAATTTCAAGCTACCTGGACAATGCTCATTCAAATGATGTGCTTAGAAAGGCTGAGGGTGTACATGTAAACTGGGAGTCACTGTCTAGACAATGGCTACTAAGGTAATTACATTATCAATACACAGCTACAATACAATGGTTACTGGAAATGTCTGGAGAACAATAGTCTAGCTTTCAGTGGCCAACACAATTACATTGAGTCAACAAGAGTCTTGTAAAAACAATGAGGGACTTCTCCCCCATCTATAGACAATCTATCATGCTGTCTGGCTGGATTTTAAGAAACATTAACCCATGAGAGTCCATGTCGTCACAACGACCCATCCTAGGTCAAGTCTCTGCGCATATGGAGCGTTCTGGGAGCCGTTAATGGACTCTCTAGCCTTATGCACACGTAGCATGTCTCTTCCAAGGAGTAAGGCTATTGGAGCTTCTGAGTCCAGTTCTGGAATCAGGTGAGCTATATGCTTCAGATGGGGGTGATGAGCTGCTACCTCTGATGAAGGTATCTCGGACCTGTTGTCAGGAATCTGGTTGCACTCCAGTATGGTAGGTAATGATAGGCAGGTCTGGCCATCTATGGATTCCACCTTGTATCCGGTTGCCTTCCTCCCCGCCGTCTCAACGGTGCCTGAACATGTCTTCAAGGAGTAGGGAGAACCGGGGCCCGCAATGTTGAAACTGCTGAAGAAGATGGACTTGGCAAGAGATCTGTTGCTCTGGTCGTCCAAGATCGCATAGACCTTAATTGCTTTGTCCCTACGGCCTGCTGGGTAGACTCTGACAAGGCAGATTTTCGAACAGGACCTTCCTCCTGTGAGTCCTTTACAGATCTCCGTACATTGAGAGGTAACCACCGTGGTGTCTTCATCGGTGTTCTTCTGTTTTCCATCGTGTTCTTCTGCTTGCGGCAACACTCGTGTAGGTGGTCCAGGGTGTAAGGCTGTATTGTGATCCGTGCTGTCACATTCTGCACACTTCACACTAGCTTCGCAGTTCCTGGCCATGTGCGATGTTGCAGCACAGCATTTGAAGCAGATGTTGTATTCCTTGAGGAAGCCTTTGCGATCCTCTAGAGACTTCTCCCTGAAGGCTCTGCATTTTAGTAGAGGATGTGGTTTCCGGTGTAGAGGACACTGTTTACTGATATCCTGGGGTTTGTTCTCTTCTGGAGGATGCTTACTCTCTTTGTGAGCAGGACCTGAGGAGTAGAGTTGAGCGCGGTTCGTGGTTCGAGGTTCTCCAGTTCGAGGCTCGAGTGATTTTGGGCCCTGTTCTAGATCGAACTAGAACTCGAGCTTTTTTGCAAAAGCTCGATAGTTCTAGAAACGTTCGAGAACGGTTCTAGCAGCAAAAAACCAGCTAAATCCTAGCTTGGTTTCTGCTGTAATAGTGTAAGTCACTCTGTGAATCACACTATTATGACATTTCAGTGTATAGTGTGCGTGAACAGCGCCTTCAGATCACTGCTGTTTCTATAATGGCGATCGCCATTTTTTTTTTTTTTTTCCTTGTCTTCCTTCCCTAAGCGCGCGCGTGTAGTGGGGCGGGCCAGCATGTCAGCCAATCCCAGACACACACACAGCTAAGTGGACTTTTAGCCAGAGAAGCAACGGCATGTGTGATAGGATGTCCATGTCACATGTCCCTGCATTATAAAACCGGACATTTTCCTCCAGGACGCCATTATCTCTTCTGCGTCTTTGGTGTCAGACATCACTGTCGCAGCTCCGTCCTCCTGAGTCCTATCGCCGATACAGCTGTATGCGCTCCATACACAGCGTTAGACAGCTTAGGGAGAGCACTTTCTATCAGTCCTTTTAAGGGCTCAAACCGGCAGGGTCAGAGCCATAGTTAACAGGTCCTGAAACCAGAGACAGCGTCTGTGTAGCCAAGGTCAGGGATTTCGTCGCTGCATTTCACCATTAGGAGGGAATAGAAAGGCAGGCTTCCATTCCTCTACCCAGAGCCCCACAAACCTGGCACTGTACCCTCCTGTCCTCTGCACACTCCAACTCATTATAACTAAGCCATTATACTAGCAAACACTCAGTGTACCTAGTGGCATCCTAAACGTGGCTATTGGACTTTGCTATAGTCCCACTAGTGCAAAGACATTTGCAGCACGTCTGCCTGCATTGCACACTCCAACTTTTTTAACTAAGCCATTATACTAGCAAACAGTCAGTGTACCTAGTGGCATCCTAAACGTGGCTATTGTACTTTTGTGTAGTCACACTAGTGGAAAGATATTTGCAGCATGTCTGCCTGCATTGCACACTCCAACTTTTTTTAACTAAGCCATTATACTAGCAAACAGTTAGTGTACCTAGTGGCATCCTAAACGTGGCTATTGTACTTTTGTCTACTCAAACTAGTGGAAAGATATTTGCAGCACATCTGCCTGCATTGCACACTCCAACTTTTTTTAACTAAGCCATTATACTAGCAAACAGTCAGTGTACCTAGTGGCATCCTAAACGTGGCTATTGGACTTTTGTCTATTCACACTATTGTAAAGATATTTGCAGCACGTCTGCCTGCATTGCACACTCCAACTTTTTTTAACTAAGCCATTATACTAGCAAACAGTCAGTGTACCTAGTGGCATCCTAAACGTGGCTATTGGACTTTTGTCTAGTCACACTATTGTAAAGATATTTGCAGCACGTCTGCCTGCATTGCACACTCCAACTTTTTTTAACTCAGCCATTATACTAGCAAACAGTCAGTGTACCTAGTGGCATCCTAAACGTGGCTATTGGACTTTTGTCTACTCAAACTAGTGGAAAGATATTTGCAGCATGTCTGCCTGCATTGCACACTCCAACTTTTTTTAACTAAGCCATTATACTAGAAAACAGTCAGTGTACCTAGTGGCATCCTAAACGTGGCTATTGTACTTTTGTCTATTCACACTAGTGGAAAGATATTTGCAGCACATCTGCCTGCATTGCACACTCCAACTTTTTTTAACTAAGCCATTATACTAGCAAACAGTCAGTGTACCTAGTGGCATCCTAAACGTGGCTATTGGACTTTTGTCTATTCACACTATTGTAAAGATATTTGCAGCACGTCTGCCTGCATTGCACACTCCAACTTTTTTTAACTCAGCCATTATACTAGCAAACAGTCAGTGTACCTAGTGGCATCCTTAACGTGGCTATTGTACTTTTGTCTACTCAAACTAGTGGAAAGATATTTGCAGCATGTCTGCCTGCATTGCACACTCCAACTTTTTTTAACTAAGCCATTATACTAGCAAACAGTCAGTGTACCTAGTGGCATCCTAAACGTGGCTATTGTACTTTTGTCTATTCACACTATTGTAAAGATATTTGCAGCACGTCTGCCTGCATTGCACACTCCAACTTTTTTTAACTAAGCCATTATACTAGCAAACAGTCAGTGTACCTAGTGGCATCCTAAACGTGGCTATTGTACTTTTGTGTAGTCACACTAGTGGAAAGATATTTGCAGCATGTCTGCCTGCATTGCACACTCCAACTCATTATAACTAAGCCATTATACTAGCAAACAGTCAGTGTACCTAGTGGCATCCTAAACGTGGCTATTGTACTTTTGTGTAGTCACACTAGTGGTAAGATATTTGCAGCATGTCTGCCTACATTGCACACTCCAACTTTTTTTAACTAAGCCATTATACTAGCAAACAGTCAGTGTACCTAGTGGCATCCTAAACGTGGCTATTGTACTTTTCTCTATTCACACTATTGTAAAGATATTTGCAGCACGTCTGCCTGCATTGCACACTCCAACTTTTTTTAACTAAACCATTATACTAGCAAACAGTCAGTGTACCTAGTGGCATCCTAAACGTGGCTATTGGACTTTTGTCTAGTCACACTATTGTAAAGATATTTGCAGCACGTCTGCCTGCATTGCACACTCCAACTTTTTTTAACTCAGCCATTATACTAGCAAACAGTCAGTGTACCTAGTGGCATCCTAAACGTGGCTATTGGACTTTTGTCTAGTCACACTATTGTAAAGATATTTGCAGCACGTCTGCCTGCATTGCACACTCCAACTTTTTTTAACTAAGCCATTATACTAGCAAACAGTCAGTGTACCTAGTGGCATCCTAAACGTGGCTATTGGACTTTTGTCTAGTCACACTATTGTAAAGATATTTGCAGCACGTCTGCCTGCATTGCACACTCCAACTTTTTTTTAACTCAGCCATTATACAAGCAAACAGTCAGTGTACCTAGTGGCATCCTAAACGTGGCTATTGGACTTTTGTCTACTCAAACTAGTGGAAAGATATTTGCAGCATGTCTGCCTGCATTGCACACTCCAACTTTTTTTAACTAAGCCATTATACTAGCAAACAGTCAGTGTACCTAGTGGCATCCTAAACGTGGCTATTGGACTTTTGTCTATTCACACTATTGTAAAGATATTTGCAGCACGTCTGCCTGCATTGCACACTCCAACTTTTTTTAACTCAGCCATTATACTAGCAAACAGTCAGTGTACCTAGTGGCATCCTAAACGTGGCTATTGTACTTTTGTCTACTCAAACTAGTGGAAAGATATTTGCAGCATGTCTGCCTGCATTGCACACTCCAACTGTTTTTAACTAAGCCATTATACTAGCAAACAGTCAGTGTACCTAGTGGCATCCTAAACGTGGCTATTGGACTTTTGTCAAGTCACACTATTGTAAAGATATTTGCAGCATGTCTGCCTGCATTGCACACTCCAACTTTTTTTAACTAAGCCATTATACTAGCAAACAGTCAGTGTACCTAGTGGCATCCTAAACGTGGCTATTGTACTTTTGTGTAGTCACACTAGTGGAAAGATATTTGCAGCATGTCTGCCTGCATTGCACACTCCAACTCATTATAACTAAGCCATTATACTAGCAAACAGTCAGTGTACCTAGTGGCATCCTAAACGTGGCTATTGTACTTTTGTGTAGTCACACTAGTGGTAAGATATTTGCAGCATGTCTGCCTGCATTGCACACTCCAACTTTTTTTAACTAAGCCATTATACTAGCAAACAGTCAGTGTACCTAGTGGCATCCTAAACGTGGCTATTGTACTTTTGTCTATTCACACTATTGTAAAGATATTTGCAGCACGTCTGCCTGCATTGCACACTCCAACTTTTTTTAACTAAGCCATTATACTAGCAAACAGTCAGTGTACCTAGTGGCATCCTAAACGTGGCTATTGGACTTTTGTCAAGTCACACTATTGTAAAGATATTTGCAGCACGTCTGCCTGCATTGCACACTCCAACTTTTTTTAACTAAGCCATTATACTAGCAAACAGTCAGTGTACCTAGTGGCATCCTAAACGTGGCTATTGGACTTTTGTCTATTCACACTATTGTAAAGATATTTGCAGCACGTCTGCCTGCATTGCACACTCCAACTTTTTTTAACTCAGCCATTATACTAGCAAACAGTCAGTGTACCTAGTGGCATCCTAAACGTGGCTATTGGACTTTTGTCTAGTCACACTATTGTAAAGATATTTGCAGCACGTCTGCCTTCATTGCACACTCCAACTTTTTTTAACTAAGCCATTATACTAGCAAACAGTCAGTGTACCTAGTGGCATCCTAAACGTGGCTATTGGACTTTTGTCTAGTCACACTATTGTAAAGATATTTGCAGCACGTCTGCCTGCATTGCACACTCCAACTTTTTTTAACTCAGCCATTATACTAGCAAACAGTCAGTGTACCTAGTGGCATCCTAAACGTGGCTATTGGACTTTTGTCTAGTCACACTATTGTAAAGATATTTGCAGCACGTCTGCCTGCATTGCACACTCCAACTTTTTTTTATTTCAGCCATTATACTAGCAAACAGTCAGTGTACCTAGTGGCATCCTAAACGTGGCTATTGGACTTTTGTCTACTCAAACTAGTGGAAAGATATTTGCAGCATGTCTGCCTGTATTGCACACTCCAACTTTTTTTAACTAAGCCATTATACTAGAAAACAGTCAGTGTACCTAGTGGCATCCTAAACGTGGCTATTGTACTTTTGTCTATTCACACTAGTGGAAAGATATTTGCAGCACATCTGCCTGCATTGCACACTCCAACTTTTTTTAACTAAGCCATTATACTAGCAAACAGTCAGTGTACCTAGTGGCATCCTAAACGTGGCTATTGGACTTTTGTCTATTCACACTATTGTAAAGATATTTGCAGCACGTCTGCCTGCATTGCACACTCCAACTTTTTTTAACTCAGCCATTATACTAGCAAACAGTCAGTGTACCTAGTGGCATCCTAAACGTGGCTATTGTACTTTTGTCTACTCAAACTAGTGGAAAGATATTTGCAGCATGTCTGCCTGCATTGCACACTCCAACTTTTTTTAACTAAGTCATTATCCTAGCAAACAGTCAGTGTACCTAGTGGCATCCTAAACGTGGCTATTGGACTTTTGTCAAGTCACACTATTGTAAAGATATTTGCAGCACGTCTGCCTGCATTGCACACTCCAACTTTTTTTAACTAAGCCATTATACTAGCAAACAGTCAGTGTACCTAGTGGCATCCTAAACGTGGCTATTGGACTATTGTCTATTCACACTATTGTAAAGATATTTGCAGCACGTCTGCCTGCATTGCACACTCCAACTTTTTTTAACTAAGCCATTATACTAGCAAACAGTCAGTGTACCTAGTGGCATCCTAAACGTGGCTATTGGACTTTTGTCTAGTCACACTATTGTAAAGATATTTGCAGCACGTCTGCCTTCATTGCACACTCCAACTTTTTTTAACTAAGCCATTATACTAGCAAACAGTCAGTGTACCTAGTGGCATCCTAAACGTGGCTATTGGACTTTTGTCTATTCACACTATTGTAAAGATATTTGCAGCACGTCTGCCTGCATTGCACACTCCAACTTTTTTTAACTCAGCCATTATACTAGCAAACAGTCAGTGTACCTAGTGGCATCCTTAACGTGGCTATTGTACTTTTGTCTACTCAAACTAGTGGAAAGATATTTGCAGCATGTCTGCCTGCATTGCACACTCCAACTTTTTTTAACTAAGCCATTATACTAGCAAACAGTCAGTGTACCTAGTGGCATCCTAAACGTGGCTATTGTAGTTTTGTCTATTCACACTATTGTAAAGATATTTGCAGCACGTCTGCCTGCATTGCACACTCCAACTTTTTTTAACTAAGCCATTATACTAGCAAACAGTCAGTGTACCTAGTGGCATCCTAAACGTGGCTATTGTACTTTTGTGTAGTCACACTAGTGGAAAGATATTTGCAGCATGTCTGCCTGCATTGCACACTCCAACTTTTTTTAACTAAGCCATTATACTAGCAAACAGTCAGTGTACCTAGTGGCATCCTAAACGTGGCTATTGTACTTTTGTCTATTCACACTATTGTAAAGATATTTGCAGCACGTCTGCCTGCATTGCACACTCCAACTCATTATAACTAAGCCATTATACTAGCAAACAGTCAGTGTACCTAGTG
Source organism: Anomaloglossus baeobatrachus (assembly GCF_048569485.1). Lineage (NCBI taxonomy): Eukaryota > Metazoa > Chordata > Amphibia > Anura > Aromobatidae > Anomaloglossus > Anomaloglossus baeobatrachus. Next base: position 214,708,831 of record NC_134357.1, on the reverse strand, counting down.
GCATCCTAAACGTGGCTATTGTACTTTTGTGTAGTCACACTAGTGGTAAGATATTTGCAGCATGTCTGCCTGCATTGCACACTCCAACTTTTTTTAACTAAGCCATTATACTAGCAAACAGTCAGTGTACCTAGTGGCATCCTAAACGTGGCTATTGTACTTTTCTCTATTCACACTATTGTAAAGATATTTGCAGCACGTCTGCCTGCATTGCACACTCCAACTTTTTTTAACTAAGCCATTATACTAGCAAACAGTCGGTGTACCTAGTGGCATCCTAAACGTGGCTATTGGACTTTTGTCAAGTCACACTATTGTAAAGATATTTGCAGCACGTCTGCCTGCATTGCACACTCCAACTTTTTTTTAACTAAGCCATTATACTAGCAAACAGTCAGTGTACCTAGTGGCATCCTAAACGTGGCTATTGGACTTTTGTCTATTCACACTATTGTAAAGATATTTGCAGCACGTCTGCCTGCATTGCACACTCCAACTTTTTTTAACTCAGCCATTATACTAGCAAACAGTCAGTGTACCTAGTGGCATCCTAAATGTGGCTATTGGACTTTTGTCTAGTCACACTATTGTAAAGATATTTGCAGCATGTCTGCCTGCATTGCACACTCCAACTTTTTTTAACTAAACCATTATACTAGCAAACAGTCAGTGTACCTAGTGGCATCCTAAACGTGGCTATTGGACTTTTGTCTAGTCACACTATTGTAAAGATATTTGCAGCACGTCTGCCTGCATTGCACACTCCAACTTTTTTTAACTCAGCCATTATACTAGCAAACAGTCAGTGTACCTAGTGGCATCCTAAACGTGGCTATTGGACTTTTGTCTAGTCACACTATTGTAAAGATATTTGCAGCACGTCTGCCTGCATTGCACACTCCAACTTTTTTTAACTAAGCCATTATACTAGCAAACAGTCAGTGTACCTAGTGGCATCCTAAACGTGGCTATTGGACTTTTGTCTAGTCACACTATTGTAAAGATATTTGCAGCACGTCTGCCTGCATTGCACACTCCAACTTTTTTTTAACTCAGCCATTATACAAGCAAACAGTCAGTGTACCTAGTGGCATCCTAAACGTGGCTATTGGACTTTTGTCTACTCAAACTAGTGGAAAGATATTTGCAGCATGTCTGCCTGCATTGCACACTCCAACTTTTTTTAACTAAGCCATTATACTAGCAAACAGTCAGTGTACCTAGTGGCATCCTAAACGTGGCTATTGGACTTTTGTCTATTCACACTATTGTAAAGATATTTGCAGCACGTCTGCCTGCATTGCACACTCCAACTTTTTTTAACTCAGCCATTATACTAGCAAACAGTCAGTGTACCTAGTGGCATCCTAAACGTGGCTATTGTACTTTTGTCTACTCAAACTAGTGGAAAGATATTTGCAGCATGTCTGCCTGCATTGCACACTCCAACTTTTTTTAACTAAGCCATTATACTAGCAAACAGTCAGTGTACCTAGTGGCATCCTAAACGTGGCTATTGGACTTTTGTCTATTCACACTATTGTAAAGATATTTGCAGCACGTCTGCCTGCATTGCACACTCCAACTTTTTTTAACTCAGCCATTATACTAGCAAACAGTCAGTGTACCTAGTGGCATCCTAAACGTGGCTATTGGACTTTTGTCAAGTCACACTATTGTAAAGATATTTGCAGCACGTCTGCCTGCATTGCACACTCCAACTTTTTTTAACTCAGCCATTATACTAGCAAACAGTCAGTGTACCTAGTGGCATCCTAAATGTGGCTATTGGACTTTTGTCTAGTCACACTATTGTAAAGATATTTGCAGCATGTCTGCCTGCATTGCACACTCCAACTTTTTTTAACTAAACCATTATACTAGCAAACAGTCAGTGTACCTAGTGGCATCCTAAACGTGGCTATTGGACTTTTGTCTAGTCACACTATTGTAAAGATATTTGCAGCACGTCTGCCTGCATTGCACACTCCAACTTTTTTTAACTCAGCCATTATACTAGCAAACAGTCAGTGTACCTAGTGGCATCCTAAACGTGGCTATTGGACTTTTGTCTAGTCACACTATTGTAAAGATATTTGCAGCACGTCTGCCTGCATTGCACACTCCAACTTTTTTTAACTAAGCCATTATACTAGCAAACAGTCAGTGTACCTAGTGGCATCCTAAACGTGGCTATTGGACTTTTGTCTAGTCACACTATTGTAAAGATATTTGCAGCACGTCTGCCTGCATTGCACACTCCAACTTTTTTTTAACTCAGCCATTATACAAGCAAACAGTCAGTGTACCTAGTGGCATCCTAAACGTGGCTATTGGACTTTTGTCTACTCAAACTAGTGGAAAGATATTTGCAGCATGTCTGCCTGCATTGCACACTCCAACTTTTTTTAACTAAGCCATTATACTAGCAAACAGTCAGTGTACCTAGTGGCATCCTAAACGTGGCTATTGGACTTTTGTCTATTCACACTATTGTAAAGATATTTGCAGCACGTCTGCCTGCATTGCACACTCCAACTTTTTTTAACTCAGCCATTATACTAGCAAACAGTCAGTGTACCTAGTGGCATCCTAAACGTGGCTATTGTACTTTTGTCTACTCAAACTAGTGGAAAGATATTTGCAGCATGTCTGCCTGCATTGCACACTCCAACTTTTTTTAACTAAGCCATTATACTAGCAAACAGTCAGTGTACCTAGTGGCATCCTAAACGTGGCTATTGGACTTTTGTCTATTCACACTATTGTAAAGATATTTGCAGCACGTCTGCCTGCATTGCACACTCCAACTTTTTTTAACTCAGCCATTATACTAGCAAACAGTCAGTGTACCTAGTGGCATCCTAAACGTGGCTATTGGACTTTTGTCAAGTCACACTATTGTAAAGATATTTGCAGCACGTCTGCCTGCATTGCACACTCCAACTTTTTTTAACTAAGCCATTATACTAGCAAACAGTCAGTGTACCTAGTGGCATCCTAAACGTGGCTATTGTACTTTTGTGTAGTCACACTAGTGGAAAGATATTTGCAGCATGTCTGCCTGCATTGCACACTCCAACTCATTATAACTAAGCCATTATACTAGCAAACAGTCAGTGTACCTAGTGGCATCCTAAACGTGGCTATTGTACTTTTGTGTAGTCACACTAGTGGTAAGATATTTGCAGCATGTCTGCCTGCATTGCACACTCCAACTTTTTTTAACTAAGCCATTATACTAGCAAACAGTCAGTGTACCTAGTGGCATCCTAAACGTGGCTATTGTACTTTTGTCTATTCACACTATTGTAAAGATATTTGCAGCACGTCTGCCTGCATTGCACACTCCAACTTTTTTTAACTAAGCCATTATACTAGCAAACAGTCAGTGTACCTAGTGGCATCCTAAACGTGGCTATTGGACTTTTGTCAAGTCACACTATTGTAAAGATATTTGCAGCACGTCTGCCTGCATTGCACACTCCAACTTTTTTTAACTAAGCCATTATACTAGCAAACAGTCAGTGTACCTAGTGGCATCCTAAACGTGGCTATTGGACTTTTGTCTATTCACACTATTGTAAAGATATTTGCAGCACGTCTGACTGCATTGCACACTCCAACTTTTTTTAACTCAGCCATTATACTAGCAAACAGTCAGTGTACCTAGTGGCATCCTAAACGTGGCTATTGGACTTTTGTCTAGTCACACTATTGTAAAGATATTTGCAGCACGTCTGCCTTCATTGCACACTCCAACTTTTTTTAACTAAGCCATTATACTAGCAAACAGTCAGTGTACCTAGTGGCATCCTAAACGTGGCTATTGGACTTTTGTCTAGTCACACTATTGTAAAGATATTTGCAGCACGTCTGCCTGCATTGCACACTCCAACTTTTTTTAACTCAGCCATTATACTAGCAAACAGTCAGTGTACCTAGTGGCATCCTAAACGTGGCTATTGGACTTTTGTCTAGTCACACTATTGTAAAGATATTTGCAGCACGTCTGCCTGCATTGCACACTCCAACTTTTTTTTATTTCAGCCATTATACTAGCAAACAGTCAGTGTACCTAGTGGCATCCTAAACGTGGCTATTGGACTTTTGTCTACTCAAACTAGTGGAAAGATATTTGCAGCATGTCTGCCTGTATTGCACACTCCAACTTTTTTTAACTAAGCCATTATACTAGAAAACAGTCAGTGTACCTAGTGGCATCCTAAATGTGGCTATTGTACTTTTGTCTATTCACACTAGTGGAAAGATATTTGCAGCACATCTGCCTGCATTGCACACTCCAACTTTTTTTAACTAAGCCATTATACTAGCAAACAGTCAGTGTACCTAGTGGCATCCTAAACGTGGCTATTGTACTTTTGTCTACTCAAACTAGTGGAAAGATATTTGCAGCATGTCTGCCTGCATTGCACACTCCAACTTTTTTTAACTAAGCCATTATACTAGCAAACAGTCAGTGTACCTAGTGGCATCCTAAACGTGGCTATTGGACTTTTGTCAAGTCACACTATTGTAAAGATATTTGCAGCACGTCTGCCTGCATTGCACACTCCAACTTTTTTTAACTAAGCCATTATACTAGCAAACAGTCAGTGTACCTAGTGGCATCCTAAACGTGGCTATTGTACTTTTGTGTAGTCACACTAGTGGAAAGATATTTGCAGCATGTCTGCCTGCATTGCACACTCCAACTCATTATAACTAAGCCATTATACTAGCAAACAGTCAGTGTACCTAGTGGCATCCTAAACGTGGCTATTGTACTTTTGTGTAGTCACACTAGTGGTAAGATATTTGCAGCATGTCTGCCTGCATTGCACACTCCAACTTTTTTTAACTAAGCCATTATACTAGCAAACAGTCAGTGTACCTAGTGGCATCCTAAACGTGGCTATTGTACTTTTGTCTATTCACACTATTGTAAAGATATTTGCAGCACGTCTGCCTGCATTGCACACTCCAACTTTTTTTAACTAAGCCATTATACTAGCAAACAGTCAGTGTACCTAGTGGCATCCTAAACGTGGCTATTGGACTTTTGTCAAGTCACACTATTGTAAAGATATTTGCAGCACGTCTGCCTGCATTGCACACTCCAACTTTTTTTAACTAAGCCATTATACTAGCAAACAGTCAGTGTACCTAGTGGCATCCTAAACGTGGCTATTGGACTTTTGTCTAGTCACACTATTGTAAAGATATTTGCAGCACGTCTGCCTGCATTGCACACTCCAACTTTTTTTTATTTCAGCCATTATACTAGCAAACAGTCAGTGTACCTAGTGGCATCCTAAACGTGGCTATTGGACTTTTGTCTACTCAAACTAGTGGAAAGATATTTGCAGCATGTCTGCCTGTATTGCACACTCCAACTTTTTTTAACTAAGCCATTATACTAGAAAACAGTCAGTGTACCTAGTGGCATCCTAAATGTGGCTATTGTACTTTTGTCTATTCACACTAGTGGAAAGATATTTGCAGCACATCTGCCTGCATTGCACACTCCATCTTTTTTTAACTAAGCCATTATACTAGCAAACAGTCAGTGTACCTAGTGGCATCCTAAACGTGGCTATTGGACTTTTGTCTATTCACACTATTGTAAAGATATTTGCAGCACGTCTGCCTGCATTGCACACTCCAACTTTTTTTAACTAAGCCATTATACTAGCAAACAGTCAGTGTACCTAGTGGCATCCTAAACGTGGCTATTGGACTTTTGTCAAGTCACACTATTGTAAAGATATTTGCAGCACGTCTGCCTGCATTGCACACTCCAACTTTTTTTAACTAAGCCATTATACTAGCAAACAGTCAGTGTACCTAGTGGCATCCTAAACGTGGCTATTGGACTTTTGTCTATTCACACTATTGTAAAGATATTTGCAGCACGTCTGCCTGCATTGCACACTCCAACTTTTTTTAACTCAGCCATTATACTAGCAAACAGTCAGTGTACCTAGTGGCATCCTAAACGTGGCTATTGGACTTTTGTCTAGTCACACTATTGTAAAGATATTTGCAGCACGTCTGCCTGCATTGCACACTCCAACTTTTTTTAACTAAGCCATTATACTAGCAAACAGTCAGTGTACCTAGTGGCATCCTAAACGTGGCTATTGGACTTTTGTCTAGTCACACTATTGTAAAGATATTTGCAGCACGTCTGCCTGCATTGCACACTCCAACTTTTTTTTAACTCAGCCATTATACAAGCAAACAGTCAGTGTACCTAGTGGCATCCTAAACGTGGCTATTGGACTTTTGTCTACTCAAACTAGTGGAAAGATATTTGCAGCATGTCTGCCTGCATTGCACACTCCAACTTTTTTTAACTAAGCCATTATACTAGCAAACAGTCAGTGTACCTAGTGGCATCCTAAACGTGGCTATTGGACTTTTGTCTATTCACACTATTGTAAAGATATTTGCAGCACGTCTGCCTGCATTGCACACTCCAACTTTTTTTAACTCAGCCATTATACTAGCAAACAGTCAGTGTACCTAGTGGCATCCTAAACGTGGCTATTGTACTTTTGTCTACTCAAACTAGTGGAAAGATATTTGCAGCATGTCTGCCTGCATTGCACACTCCAACTTTTTTTAACTAAGCCATTATACTAGCAAACAGTCAGTGTACCTAGTGGCATCCTAAACGTGGCTATTGGACTTTTGTCAAGTCACACTATTGTAAAGATATTTGCAGCACGTCTGCCTGCATTGCACACTCCAACTTTTTTTAACTAAGCCATTATACTAGCAAACAGTCAGTGTACCTAGTGGCATCCTAAACGTGGCTATTGTACTTTTGTGTAGTCACACTAGTGGAAAGATATTTGCAGCATGTATGCCTGCATTGCACACTCCAACTCATTATAACTAAGCCATTATACTAGCAAACAGTCAGTGTACCTAGTGGCATCCTAAACGTGGCTATTGTACTTTTGTGTAGTCACACTAGTGGTAAGATATTTGCAGCATGTCTGCCTGCATTGCACACTCCAACTTTTTTTAACTAAGCCATTATACTAGCAAACAGTCAGTGTACCTAGTGGCATCCTAAACGTGGCTATTGGACTTTTGTCAAGTCACACTATTGTAAAGATATTTGCAGCACGTCTGCCTGCATTGCACACTCCAACTTTTTTTAACTAAGCCATTATACTAGCAAACAGTCAGTGTACCTAGTGGCATCCTAAACGTGGCTATTGGACTTTTGTCTATTCACACTATTGTAAAGATATTTGCAGCACGTCTGCCTGCATTGCACACTCCAACTTTTTTTAACTCAGCCATTATACTAGCAAACAGTCAGTGTACCTAGTGGCATCCTAAACGTGGCTATTGGACTTTTGTCTAGTCACACTATTGTAAAGATATTTGCAGCACGTCTGCCTTCATTGCACACTCCAACTTTTTTTAACTAAGCCATTATACTAGCAAACAGTCAGTGTACCTAGTGGCATCCTAAACGTGGCTATTGGACTTTTGTCTAGTCACACTATTGTAAAGATATTTGCAGCATGTCTGCCTGCATTGCACACTCCAACTTTTTTTAACTCAGCCATTATACTAGCAAACAGTCAGTGTACGTAGTGGCATCCTAAACGTGGCTATTGGACTTTTGTCTAGTCACACTATTGTAAAGATATTTGCAGCACGTCTGCCTGCATTGCACACTCCAACTTTTTTTAACTAAGCCATTATACTAGCAAACAGTCAGTGTACCTAGTGGCATCCTAAACGTGGCTATTGGACTTTTGTCTATTCACACTATTGTAAAGATATTTGCAGCACGTCTGCCTGCATTGCACACTCCAACTTTTTTTAACTCAGCCATTATACTAGCAAACAGTCAGTGTACCTAGTGGCATCCTAAACGTGGCTATTGTACTTTTGTCTACTCAAACTAGTGGAAAGATATTTGCAGCATGTCTGCCTGCATTGCACACTCCAACTTTTTTTAACTAAGCCATTATACTAGCAAACAGTCAGTGTACCTAGTGGCATCCTAAACGTGGCTATTGTACTTTTGTCTATTCACACTATTGTAAAGATATTTGCAGCACGTCTGCCTGCATTGCACACTCCAACTTTTTTTAACTAAGCCATTATACTAGCAAACAGTCAGTGTACCTAGTGGCATCCTAAACGTGGCTATTGTACTTTTGTGTAGTCACACTAGTGGAAAGATATTTGCAGCATGTCTGCCTGCATTAAACACTCCAACTCATTATAACTAAGCCATTATACTAGCAAACAGTCAGTGTACCTAGTGGCATCCTAAACGTGGCTATTGTACTTTTGTGTAGTCACACTAGTGGTAAGATATTTGCAGCATGTCTGCCTGCATTGCACACTCCAACTTTTTTTAACTAAGCCATTATACTAGCAAACAGTCAGTGTACCTAGTGGCATCCTAAACGTGGCTATTGTACTTTTGTCTATTCACACTATTGTAAAGATATTTGCAGCACGTCTGCCTGCATTGCACACTCCAACTTTTTTTAACTAAGCCATTATACTAGCAAACAGTCAGTGTACCTAGTGGCATCCTAAACGTGGCTATTGGACTTTTGTCAAGTCACACTATTGTAAAGATATTTGCAGCACGTCTGCCTGCATTGCACACTCCAACTTTATTTAACTAAGCCATTATACTAGCAAACAGTCAGTGTACCTAGTCTCATCCTAAACGTGGCTATTGGACTTTTGTCTATTCACACTATTGTAAAGATATTTGCAGCACGTCTGCCTGCATTGCACACTCCAACTTTTTTTAACTCAGCCATTATACTAGCAAACAGTCAGTGTACCTAGTGGCATCCTAAACGTGGCTATTGGACTTTTGTCTAGTCACACTATTGTAAAGATATTTGCAGCACGTCTGCCTGCATTGCACACTCCAACTTTTTTTAACTAAGCCATTATACTAGCAAACAGTCAGTGTACCTAGTGGCATTCTAAACGTGGCTATTGGACTTTTGTCTAGTCACACTATTGTAAAGATATTTGCAGCACGTCTGCCTGCATTGCACACTCCAACTTTTTTTAACTCAGCCATTAAACTAGCAAACAGTCAGTGTACCTAGTGGCATCCTAAACGTGGCTATTGTATTTTTGTCTATTCACACTAGTGGAAAGATATTTGCAGCACATCTGCCTGCATTGCACACTCCAACTTTTTTTAACTAAGCCATTATACTAGCAAACAGTCAGTGTACCTAGTGGCATCCTAAACGTGGCTATTGGACTTTTGTCTATTCACACTATTGTAAAGATATTTGCAGCACGTCTGCCTGCATTGCACACTCCAACTTTTTTTAACTCAGCCATTATACTAGCAAACAGTCAGTGTACCTAGTGGCATCCTAAACGTGGCTTTTGTACTTTTGTCTACTCAAACTAGTGGAAAGATATTTGCAGCATGTCTGCCTGCATTGCACACTCCAACTTTTTTTAACTAAGCCATTATACTAGCAAACAGTCAGTGTACCTAGTGGCATCCTAAACGTGGCTATTGTACTTTTGTCTATTCACACTATTGTAAAGATATTTGCAGCACGTCTGCCTGCATTGCACACTCCAACTTTTTTTAACTAAGCCATTATACTAGCAAACAGTCAGTGTACCTAGTGGCATCCTAAATGTGGCTATTGTACTTTTGTGTAGTCACACTAGTGGAAAGATATTTGCAGCATGTCTGCCTGCATTGCACACTCCAACTCATTATAACTAAGCCATTATACTAGCAAACAGTCAGTGTACCTAGTGGCATCCTAAACGTGGCTATTGTACTTTTGTGTAGTCACACTAGTGGAAAGATATTTGCAGCACATCTGCCTGCATTGCACACTCCAACTTTTTTTAACTAAGCCATTATACTAGCAAACAGTCAGTGTACCTAGTGGCATCCTAAACGTGGCTATTGTACTTTTGTCTATGCACACTATTGTAAAGATATTTGCAGCACGTCTGCCTGCATTGCACACTCCAACTTTTTTTAACTAAGCCATTATACTAGCAAACAGTCAGTGTACCTAGTGGCATCCTATGCACATTTTGCTACGCTAATGTTATAGCAAACTCATGGAATTCATTGCTGCATTTCATAATTCGGAGGGATAGAAAGTCAGGCTTCCTTTAGCTTTTCCTTCTGTTCATAGACAGCATCTCCAAGAGCAATTTCCCCTCCACGTCTAAGTGTGGAGAGGCAGCTAGTGCGCATGCGTGTGCCGATTTACCCCAGCTGCAGCCTAATTACAGTGTTTCGCCTAGTGAGTATGCTCAGCCTGACTGTGTTATTCCTGACGCTAAGTCTTCATTTCGGGATACAGCGCATGCTCCCACACTAAGTGTGAAAAGCCTCTTTGCACAGGTGCTTGCATTCCGTGCCGGGTCTAAGTCCTGTTTTGTGCCTAGACACCATGCTAAAGCTGATAGTCTTTTTTCAGAGACTGTATTTCATGCTACTGAGCATGCTCAGGCACTTACTGCATCAGAGACTAGGTCCGGTAATGAACTCTTGGGCCCTGCCCCTGATGAGAAAGCCATGGACCCCATAGGGGGGAGGGGCGACATGACCAGAGGGAAGGGAGGGAGTGAGGGGTTAATAAAGTTATAATGAGGGGCATTATGGGAAGGTATAGGGGATTGGTGGAGAAGAGGATCCCTGTAGGGGAGGGGGGGGGAAGTATAAAAGTGATGAGGGAGGGTCTTACCTCCCCTTTTGGACACCGGACGGCGACAGATTGGACCACGACCAGGGCCGATGGCGGATCTCCAGGAACTGGATCGGATGATCCGTGCGGCGATGGCGGTGCACGGGGCCCAGGCAGTGCAGTCTCACTTCAGGGCTGCCTGGGTTTCCCCGTCGGCACCTGCCCCTTGTTCCCCCCCTCGCCGTGGGCGGCGTTCCAGGCCCCCTGTCAGGTACTCTCCGGGCGCGGGGGGAGCAAGGAGGCCAAGTGAGAGCCCCCCTCGGGACCCTCCGCGGCGGGGCGGGCAGCGGCAGCTCCCTGCGTCCGCTCCGGCCGCCGGGAGGAATCTCCGACGCGGCCGCGACGGCCGAGAAGGGGGCGTGGCCAGCCCGGGGCCTTCTTCCTGTCTCAGGCCTCGGGCTGGAGTGCAGAGCCCAGCGGCGTCTCCCGGCCGGGAGCGAGCCCGGCGATGGAATGAGGCCAGCGGTGGCCTGGATGGAGGCGGGCCTGGCCTGGGGCCTACTTCCGGTCCCAGGCCGCGGGCTCGAGTTAACAGGCCGGCGGCAGCCCGGGGACCGGGCCGTGCCCAGCATGAACCGGAGGCACGGAGAGGGGGCGTGTCCAGCCTGGGGCCTGCTCTGGACGCCGGGCCCCCGGCGGTGGGGCACGTCCCGGCGGCTGCTTCTGACCAGGAGCGTGCCCGGCTTGTGATGGAGGCCAGCAATACCCCCCGGGGACGTTGGGGAGGCCGGGCGCAGGCAGCCAGCAGGGGGACCGGTGTGGGCAGGCGCCACCCGGATACCTGCACGGCTGCGGAGGAGAGGAGGGACGGTGGGACCCCCGCAGGGCGCGCCAGGTCCCTCAGGTCATCAGCTCTGCGCCCGGCGGACGCGGTCTCCCTCGGGGGGGGAGGACCCAGCGGGAGGTCTCGGTCGGAGGCCCGGGAGGGCGGGAACCGGCGGTGGGGAGCCCCCTGAGCTCGGGGAGAGGCTCCTCCAGGAAGAGGACTCGGTCGGCGGCGGCCCAGGGGACAGGACGGTCTTGTGGGCTGTCGCCGCAAAGAAAGCAGCGGACGCCCACCGCCAGTGCCCACGCGGCTGCCCAGGAGGGTGGCTGTGGTGGAGGGGACGCATCGGCTGCGTCCTCTGGAGCTGGGACGGTGGAGGATGGCTACAGCGAAGAGGAAGAAGGAGCCCTCAGGTCGGGGGATGAATTAGAGGAGCCGCTGGCGGACGACATCGCAGTATCGAATTCCGTCTCCGCGTCACGGTCGGGTGAGCTAGCCGTGGATTCGGCATTGCTTGCGGCGCGGGGTGCGGGTGCTGGGGAGGTGGCTGCGGGCACGGCAGCGCCAGAGGTGTCAGTTTTGCTTAGCCAGTTGCTGGGGCTTTTGCAGGGTTTAGCGCGAGTGGCGGCGACGGCCTGGACAGGGTCGGCGGTGGATGGCGCGGCGGCGGCTAGCGGCGAGAAGGTGCCGGTGGGGGCGGGTGTAGGTAGCGGAGTAGTAGAGCCTGCAGGCGATAAAGCGGGAGAAAAGGAGAAGGAAAAGGAGGATGAGGTGGTGAGGCTGGATGATAGGGCTAAGAGCGAGGTGTATGTGTGCTTTGAGGGACCGCTAGGGGCGCACCTCAAAAAAGAGGTGAGGGAAAAAATTTGGAAAGGGGAGTATGTGGAGATATTTTCCCTGCTGCCCCTGGAAAAATTTAACCTAGACAAGGTGAAGCCGAGCGATTCCAAGAAGGAAAAGGAGGAGGAAGAAAAACGCCGTTATAGGCTCATTCCTCGTTCCTTTTCCAATTGGTTGCAGGCGTTCGCAATTTTGGCTAGCGTGGTAGGGGAAAAGGAGCCGGAGCACTGCTCGGCTCTATTCGGCTATATGGATGCAATCGGGGAGGCGTATCGCACGTACGGGGGTTTGGCATGGCTGCGGTATGATGAGCAGTTTAGGCAGCGGAAGGCGTTGCGGCCCGGCATGCGGTGGGACCATAAGGACATTTCCTTATGGATGCGCTTAATGGCGGCCCCGAGCCAGCCCTTTCGTGGCGGTGCCGGGGGACCAGGAGCCGGGCCCTCGGGGATTCAGAAAAAGGGATTGTGCTGGCAATTTAACGAAGGCCAGTGCAAATTTGGCGCAGCGTGTAGGTTCAAGCATGAGTGCTCCGGCTGCGGGGGGGGACATAGTTTGTCCAAATGCTTTAAGAAAGGGAGAGGCAAGGCTGGGGACGGGTCTGGTAAAAGGGAGGACGCCGGTGAAAATAGAGGCGATGGCGCCGTTTTTAAGTAGGTACCCGGACGGGGCGGCGGCGTCGCTTTTGCGGTTTGGTTTTTTGTACGGTTTTCGGATTCCGTCGGCGGTTGAGGCATTGCCTCCGGTTTGTCGCAACTTACGGTCGGCAAGGGACCACCCTATGGTTGTGGGTGAGAAGTTGGGTAAAGAGGTTGAGCTGGGCAGGATGGGGGGCCCATTTGAGAGCCCTCCGTGCAGTAATTTGGTGGTGTCCCCGGTGGGGGTGGTGCCAAAGAAGGAGCCGAATAAATTTCGGCTCATTCATCATCTTTCATTTCCGGAGGGGTCGTCTGTGAATGACGGCATTGCGCCGGAATTGTCGGTGGTGTACTACGTCTCGTTCGACAAAGCGTTGGACTTGGTACGGGCGGCAGGACGCGGTGCATTGATGGCAAAGGCGGATGTAGAATCGGCGTTTCGTTTGTTGCCGGTGCATCCGGAGAGTCAGCACCTTCTGGGTTGCTGGTGGAACGGGAAGTTTTATGTTGATCGTTGTTTGCCCATGGGCTGTTCGATTTCTTGTTCATATTTTGAGGCTTTTAGCTCCTTTGTTGAGTGGGTGGTGCGGGACGTGTCCGGCTTGTCGTCCATTATTCATTATTTGGATGATTTTCTGTGTGTTGGTCCGGCGGGTTCCATGGTTTGCGCTGGTTTGTTGTTCGCATTGCAGAGAGTGGCGGATCAGTTCGGGATCCCTTTGGCGCAGGAAAAAACGGAGGGGCCGGCGCCGGTTATGCGGTTCCTGGGGATTGAAATCGACTCGCTGGCCATGGAATGTAGGTTGCCAGAGGACAAGATTGTGGATTTGCGGAGTGCGGTTGCAGCAATGCTGGCAGCAAAAAAAGTGCGGCTTAAGGTGGTACAGTCTTTGCTTGGAAAGCTGAATTTTGCATGCAGGATTATGCCGATGGGGCGTGTTTTCGCCAGGAGGTTGGCGGCAGCTACGGCAGGCGTACGGTCATCGGCGCATTTCGTGCGGGTCACGCGGGAGATCAAGGCAGACTTGTTGGTTTGGGACGTCTTCTTGCGACATTTTAACGGCCGCACTTTGTGGTTGAAGAAGGTGGTGCCCAATGATGCTCTGGAACTATATACGGATGCGGCCGGGTCGGCGGGTTTCGGCGCCATTTTTCAGGGTCATTGGTGTGTGGGAAGGTGGCCCGAGGATTGGCGACAGGGTGGCCTTGTCAAAAATCTGGCCCTGCTCGAGTTGTTTCCAATCGTGGTGGCGGTGGAGTTGTGGGGGTCGCAATTTTCGGGACGTAAGGTGTGCTTCCATTGCGATAATCAGGCAGTTGTACATGCAATAAACAGCTTGTCAGCGAAATCTGGACCTGTAGTGGCATATTTGCGGCATTTGGTGCTCAAGTGTTTGCTGTGGAATATTCATGTGGTTGCAAAACATGTGCCGGGGGTGGATAACGGGGTGGCTGACGCTTTATCTCGTTTTCAGTTCCACAGGTTTCGGGAGTTACTGCCGGGGGCGGACGAGGTCGGAGCGGTGTGCCCAGAGGAATTGTGGAGCCTGGTGAGGCAGTGATTGCGGGTTTGATTAGGAATTCGGTGACCGAGGTGACTTGGTGCCGTTATGCTAAGGTGTGGGTTGAGTGGCAGGCAGTGCTGGGTGAGATGTTTGGTAACGGGCGAGTGGATTATTTACTGGCACTCTTGGCATTGGTGAGTGAGGATTTTAGGGCTGGGAGGTCAGCGTCGGCAGTGGCGATTAGGGTGGCGGCCGTGGCCTTCTGGTTAAAGGTTAGGGGTGAGCAGGACGTTTCACGGGACTTTCGGGTACGGCAAGCATTGAAAGGTTTTCGGAAAGGGGTGAAGGTGCGGGACACTAGGCGGCCTATTTCGTTGGACTTGTTACGGCGTTTGGTGGATGGTTTGCAGGGCATTTGTGTCTCAGCGTATGAGACGGTGTTGTTTAAAACAGCTTTCGTGTTAGCTTTTTTCGGGGCTTTTCGGATAGGAGAATTGGTGAGCCCGTCAAGGGTGAGTGGGGGTGGTTTGCTATTCGAGGATGTGTCGGTAGTGGGACAGAGAGTGGAGTGTCGGCTTCGGCGGTCCAAGACGGACCAGATGGGTCGGGGCAGGTTGGTAGTGTTGTATGCGGTGCAAGGGGATGGCTTGTGCCCGGTGCAGGTGGTGAGTAAGTTTTGTGGTCTGCGGGGCGGTCTTCCGGGCCCGCTGCTACGTCACGAGGACGGGGCTTGGTTGTCTCGTTATCAGTTTGTGGCAGTGCTGAGGAGTTGTTTGCGCTGGGCGGGTGAGCGCCCAGAGGATTACGGGTCCCATTCGTTCAGGATTGGGGCGGCTACCGAGGCTTCTCGTTGGGGTCTTGGAGATGACATGGTGAGACGGATTGGTCGGTGGGAGTCCTCTCGTTTTCGTGGTTATGTGCGCCCGCAGTTATTATCTCGTTGAGGGCTCTGGTGGGGAGTTTGTTTGTTCTGCCGTTAGGTTTTGTTGTTCTCTGTTGCAATCTGGAATGCTGGTGTTGTTGTTAAAATTGTTTCCTTTTTTGTAGGAGTGTGTCTGATCTGGATCCTGGGGCACTCGTTCGTTTTTTGGGGGGCCCGTCGGGCCGACGCTCGCCCGAATGGTCGGCAGTTGGGTGTGGACAGATCGCTGGCATCGGTCAAGTGGATTGGAGTGCGGGGCATGGAATGGAGCAGGGTCGTGCCGGAATTTGAATACTATTGCAGGATGGACAGACCCCCGAACGTGTTGGTTTTGCACGTGGGGGGGAATGACCTGGGTTCGCGGGCATCCCGCGATCTGATTCGGGACATTAAGATCGACCTATTGCGGTTATGGGCAAGGTATCCGGGCCTGATAGTGGTGTGGTCGGATATTGTGGCCAGATTATGGTGGAGGGGGGCTCGGTCAGTTGAGAAGATTAATCGCGCCCGGGCACAAGTGAACAGGGTGGTTGCGCGTTTCGTGCGGAGAAACGGCGGCGTGGTGGTGAGGCATGTGGACCTGGAATCGGCGAAGTGGCAGTTTCGGAGAGGTGATGGGGTTCATCTTAATGACATTGGATCTGATTTATGGGCCCTGGGTTTGCGGGATGGTGTGGAGCAAGCCTTGGGCGTGTGGCGGGTCCAGGCCACGTAAGGTGTCACGTGTCCTGTCCTGTGGCGGGGGTAGGTCTGGTCCAGAAGCGGTTGGAAGGGATTGGTAGCTGGACCGAGAGGCACTGTCTTGGTATGGTGTCTCTGGGTTCCGGGAAATTGCAGGCACGGGGTTCTGCAAAGTTTGGGGGGTATTAATCCGTGGGGTGATTAATACCTCATCTCTGGGTCGGAGTGTTGCGGCCAGGGATATTGGTGTAGGAAAGGGTTTCTGGACCGGGCCTACATAGGGTTTCATGTACCGTTTATTATTATGTGTTACCTATTATTGTGTGTTTGGGGTCGCCCGTTGGACGGCGCCCCCTTTTGTGGTAGTATGTTAATAATAGGTAATAAAGGCTGCTGTGGCCAATTTGTTTAACCAAGTCGCATGCAGTCGGTGTGTTATTTTTAGGTTAAGTGTTAGGGGGTATAGTAACCATCACGACCGGAAAATCCTTCCTCAGTGGTCAAGAAAGCCATGGACCCCATAGGGGGGAGGGGCGACATGACCAGAGGGAAGGGAGGGAGTGAGGGGTTAATAAAGTTATAATGAGGGGCATTATGGGAAGGTATAGGGGATTGGTGGAGAAGAGGATCCCTGTAGGGGAGGGGGGGGAGTATAAAAGTGATGAGGGAGGGTCTTACCTCCCCTTTTGGACACCGGACGGCGACAGATTCCCGCCCACCCTCCCTTTTTGTGTTTGTGAGTTTGTTTTAACTATGTTCAAAAAAAAAAAAAAAAAAAGAAATTATCATTAAAGGGGTATGTTTTGTCGCAGCAGCGGGGGTAGGTCTGGTCCAGAAGCGGTTGGAAGGGATTG
The DNA here is from genome assembly GCF_048569485.1 of Anomaloglossus baeobatrachus. NCBI lineage: Eukaryota > Metazoa > Chordata > Amphibia > Anura > Aromobatidae > Anomaloglossus > Anomaloglossus baeobatrachus. Next base: position 214,691,880 of record NC_134357.1, on the reverse strand, counting down.
GTAGCTGGACCGAGAGGCACTGTCTTGGTATGGTGTCTCTGGGTTCCGGGAAATTGCAGGCACGGGGTTCTGCAAAGTTTGGGGGGTATTAATCCGTGGGGTGATTAATACCTCATCTCTGGGTCGGAGTGTTGCGGCCAGGGATATTGGTGTAGGAAAGGGTTTCTGGACCGGGCCTACATAGGGTTTCATGTACCGTTTATTATTATGTGTTACCTATTATTGTGTGTTTGGGGTCGCCCGTTGGACGGCGCCCCCTTTTGTGGTAGTATGTTAATAATAGGTAATAAAGGCTGCTGTGGCCAATTTGTTTAACCAAGTCGCATGCAGTCGGTGTGTTATTTTTAGGTTAAGTGTTAGGGGGTATAGTAACCATCACGACCGGAAAATCCTTCCTCAGTGGTCATGGGGGTCCCATATAGACCACAGGGCATCAGGTGTCCTCCCAAATGGCTTGCAGAGGCCCACCCCTATGACTTGTCACCGCATTATTGATGGTCAGACGATGACTGGTGAGGTGTTTGGGTCATGGCAGCCATGAGGTCATCATTGAAGTTGCGGTTCCAAATAGGACGCTAGTTATGCCACTCATGACGTGTCACTTTACTTTTGTCTCCAGGAGGTGCATTGTGGTTCACCCTGGTTTGGGGCGGACCCAGGTTATAAAAGGGGCTGGAGCCAACAAGGAGGTGCGCAGTCTTCTATTATGCTACGAAAGAGCACACCACCATGTGTTGAACCCATTGCGGCTTTAGGCCAGAGGTAGGCAGGGATAGGGTGTCGATGCAGGCCACCACCACAGTTGGTAACGCAGAACGGTTAAGACCAGCTCCTGTCCTACCAGTCCTGCTTGTGCAGCCCAGTGGCATTAACAGGCCTGCTGCTGCTGATGCGCCTGCTGTCCACAGGTGTGCCCCTACGCACACGGTCAGCGTACTCAATGGCCCCTGTGTTGTTAACAGGGAGTTCCTGGGCTGGGTGGGCATGTGGACCCTGTGACGCTAACAGGGCTCACAGTCTCCAGATCCGAATGGCGTCTAACTCGGTTCAGGCTACTATTAGTTTCATAGCCACACAGCTCTGTATTCTCCACCAAACCTTCCAGTTGCCAACCTCTCCTTTTCCAACTGGGAGCACGGTGGACACTGACTGCTGATGGTGATATATACCTTTCTCTTTCTTTTCTTATTAATTTTCGTTATATAGCGGTAACATAGTATATACCACTTTATCCAAATCTGACAGTCCCACTGTAACAGATGGTGTTTCTTCAGCAAATGTTACTGTTGCTTAACCACCAAATCCACGGACCAAAACTTTTTTCCCCTTTCCAACACACCTGTTCCCCTTTCCACCAGCATCTGTCCTTTTTCAACTCATTTTGGTATATGACCAAAAGTGCAACTCTGCAGGGACACCGTACTCAACGCCATCTCAGCACAGCAGCCATCCCTCGGTCCCTCCGATGTGGACAAGTAAAAGACCATTTCCTCCTATCCATGACAAAGCGTTGAGATTCACTCTGTGCAGCACTGGTGTTTAGTGGAAAAGTAGATCTAAGATTGCGTACCACATTCTGCAGATACTCCTGTATACGTGCGTCCATTTCTATGGCACGAATTATTTTGCCAAATTTTGTCTTGTACCGGGGATGTAACAGTGTGGCAACCCAGTATTCTGGATTACTTTGAATTCGTACAATCCGAGGGTCATGTTGTAGGTAGTGCAGCAAGAAGCCGCTGATGTGTCTTGTGCATCCAGGAGGACCAAGTCCTTGGTGTGTTGGTGGCAGAGAGGTGAGAATCGTGCCTCCTTCCTCTGCCCTCTCACCACAACCTCGCACAACCGAAATGTGAGCAAGCTCTCACTCATCTGCTGAGTCTTCCATGCCCATCGCCAGTTCGTCCTCCATTTCTTCATGGGCTCCTGCACCTTCCTCAACACTTTTTGCTGATACTATGCGCCCTTGTTAATCCCTCACCCTCACCATGACTGCCGCATAGGTGCCGCTGACCATCTGGACCTCGTAGATCTTGTTATCCCTTCCGCATATGACTCCTCCTGTACTTCCTCCCCTTCCTCTTGTCCCAACACCTGACTCCGAATAATAATTACAGTGCGCTCCATCATGTAGATGACCAGAATTGTCACGCTGAGAATGACATTGCCAGTGCTAAACATCTTCGTCGACATTTGTAAACTGTGTAGCAGGGTGCATAGGTCCTTGATCTGACACCACTCCAGCAGCGTGATCTGCACCACCTCTGGATCAAGTTATCCCAGGCTATATGTCATAACGTATTGCAGCAGGGTTCGGCGGTGCTGCCACAAACGCTGCAACATGTGCAGATTCAAATTCCTGCGTGTGGGCACATCGCATTTCAGGCGTTTAACCACCAGACCTAAAGACTTCTGTAGCGACGAAAGTTGTTGAGCTGCTGTGTGCGCACGATGGAAGTGAGCACATAGCGAGCGTGCACGCTGCACAAGGCCATGTAGGCCGTGATGGTGTTTTAAAAATTGATGGAGAATTAGGTTCAACATGTGAGCAATACAAGGCACGTGTGTCACATTGCCCTGACGATGGCCCGCAGCCAGGTTTGCATCATTGCCGCACACGGCTGTTAAGTCACCAACGGAGTCCGCTCCGTCAATATGTACTCCGGTCGCCAGGTGACAACGTGTTCCTTTCATGAATAGTGCTGATGATGGGAGAGGAGTCGATGCCAGCGGCGCAGGTGGACGCAGGTTATGCTCACCCACTGGGCTGCATTACCTTGACAGATGCATAATCTCTGGCTGAATGTAGCTGGTGGGTATCTCACAGATGAAATACCATCATTCAGCTACAACCAATGGGAAGACACCACACCCTTTTTTATGCCCATCCTGTCTGCAGACCACTGCCAGACATAGCTATGACCTCTGGTTACTTTTACCCCCAGTTCAGTTTTATGATTTTGTGTGCTTGTTACCTGACTACTTTTCCTGCTTGCTGTTTATGTGCCTTGTTGGCCGATCCGCATTTCACCTCTGCTTGTTTTCTGATTAAGTCCTGGCCGTCCCATTCTGTTCCTGTTCCTCAATTAATGTTTTGACCCTGCCTGACTACTATTCTCTGGAACTGCAGCCTTCCACAGGTATTAATCACCTTGGGCCCTGTGCAATTCCTAATTACTGTATAGGGGTTAAAGGGTTTCAGGGTTCTAGGGGTCCTGCTTGGTGAGTGGCTTCCCTCTAGCCTATCATTAACAGCCCATCTGAGTGTGTGGATCAAGGAAGGCGTTACACCGTGCTCTCTGCAGAAGGCCATGTGGTCCAGGATAGTGCTTTAAAAATTGCTGGACAACCAGGTTCAACACGTGAACCACACAAGCCATGTGTGTCACATTGTCACAGCGAAGGGCCGCACCCATGTTTGCATCATTGTCGCACCCGGCCTTCCCTGGCTGCTGGTTGAGTGGAGACAACCATTGATGAAACTCGGTATCCAGAGCTAACCGTCCACAACTTCTCAGCGGTGTGACTCACATTTCCCATACATTTCAAAGTAAAACTTTGACCGCCTGATGGCATTGAGCTCTGCTGCCAGCATAGTAAGGAGGTGTGTGGTAGTCCTTGTGCGCAGTTACAAGGAAGGGTGGCCTGACCACACAGGGTTTGCGCCAAGGTGGAGGACCCACACGAGGTTGAAGAGGCAGAAGCAGTGTATTAACTTCTACATACAGAAGAAGGATTGAAACAACTCGTGGGGACGGCAAGACTTGGACAGCAGACCCTTTTCCATCTCTCACCATAGTTTGCCAGTGCCCAGTCAGTGACATGTAATGACCCTGTCTATGCTTACTGGTCCAAGTATCTGTGTTGAAATGCACCCTGTCGCACACAGAGTTTCTCAAGGAAGTGGTGATGTTGTGTGCGACATGCTGGTGTAGCGCGGGCATGCTGTTCTTGGAGAAGCAGTGGTGATTGGGCATCTTGTACTGGATCACAGCGACAGACATAAGGTCTCTAAAATCCTGTGTGTCCACTAGGCGGAAAGGCAGCATTTCGGTAGCCAACAGCTTACAGAGGGATAGAGTCAACCTCTTCGCTTTGTCATGGGTCGCAGGAAGTGGCCTTTTATTTGACCACATCTGAGGGACAGAGATCTGGCTGCTGTGTGTAGACGGTGTTGAGTAGGGTGTCCCTGGAAAAATGCAGGTTTGTGAGGAAAGTGCAGGCGGAGACATGATGTTGCCTTCATCCAACGTTGGTGCTATCGATGTCTGAGAGAGCTGTACACACTCACTTGTTTCCCCTTCCAAACCAACTGACGACCTACCAAGCAAACTGCCTGTTGCGGTTACAGTGGTGGAAGTTGTGGGTGGAAAAACAGGTGTGACAGCTGTCCCCACAGTCCTAGAAGATGACGAGCGCGCGGATGCACTGGAAGGGGCAGGCGGTGGATGGTTCGCTCCGCTAGGCCGCATTGCAGCACGGTGAGCTTCCCACCGGGCCATATGATATTTATTCATGTGACGATTCATGGAAGAAGTTGTCAAACTGCTGAGGTTTTGACCTCTACTAAGAGAACCATGACAAATTTTACAGATCACATAATTTGGGTGATCTTTTTCTATGTCAAAAAAGGACCAGGCTAGGCAAGGCTTAGAGGACATGCGACCTGTTGATCCACCCCGAATAATGCTCAGAGGCAGAGTGGTGGCTGAGGATGCAGTTGTAGACGTGCTACCAGTGCTCCGACTCTGTCCAGGAAGGCGCAAGGTAACTTCGTCGTCGGTTGCATCCTCCTCCACCGCCTCTGTTGACCTCCTCGAGTGTCTGACTGTGGGTTGACAGTAGGTGGGATCTAGAACTTCATCATCAATTGTTGTGTTTGCACTCCCCTCCCCCTCAGACCGAGCCTCTTCTTGCCCTGACCGAATATTTAAGTTGTCATCCCAATCGGGTATCTGCGTCTCATCTTCATCAGTATGTTCCTCATTGTCTATAACCACAGGTGTTGGAAAGGCAGCATTTTGGTAGCCAACAGTTTGCAGATGCTGAAAGTCAACCTCCAAGCCATGTCATGCCCTTCTAAAAGCATGTAAAACACAGCGAGGGGACTCCAACCACAGTCTCCCTCGTTTCCACTAACTGTGCCACACACACCCCACTTGACTGGCATCGGTTGACCCCCCTTTTGAAAAAGAAAAAGATGCTTTGCATGAAGCACTCTCAAAAATACACGTGCCTTTCCCGTCCCCTGGCTGACCCAGGGGAAGAAAAGTCCTCTGAGAGCCATGACTTGTTCATCTTGGTTCTTTTATAAACACAGCGAGGGGACTCCAACCACAGTCTCCCTCGTTGCCACTAATTGGGCCACACACACCCCACTTGACTGACATCGGTTGATGCCCCTTTTCAAAATGAAAAAGATGCTTTGCATGAAGCACTCTCAAAAATACGCGTGCCTTTCCTGTCCCCTGGCTGACCCAGGGGAAGAAAAGTCCTCTGAGAGCCATGACTTGTTCATCTTGGTTCTTTTAGAAACACAGCGAGGGGACTCCAACCACAGTCTCCCTCGTTGCCACTAATTGGGCCACACACACCCCACTTGACTGGCATCGGTTGACCCCCCTTTTGAAAAAGAAAAAGATGCTTTGCATGAAGCACTCTCAAAAATACGCGTGCCTTTCCCGTCCCCTGGCTGACCCAGGGGAAGAAAAGTCCTCTGAGAGCCATGACTTGTTCATCTTGGTTCTTTTAGAAACACAGCGAGGGGACTCCAACCACAGTCTCCCTCGTTGCCACTAATTGGGCCACACACACCCCACTTGACTGACATCGGTTGATGCCCCTTTTCAAAATGAAAAAGATGCTGAAGCACTCTCAAAAATACGCGTGCCTTTCCCGTCCCCTGGCTGACCCAGGGGAAGAAAAGTCCTCTGAGAGCCATGACTTGTTCATCTTGGTTCTTTTAGAAACACAGCGAGGGGACTCCAACCACAGTCTCCCTCGTTGCCACTAATTGGGCCACACACACCCCACTTGACTGGCATCGGTTGACCCCCCTTTTGAAAAAGAAAAAGATGCTTTGCATGAAGCACTCTCAAAAATACGCGTGCCTTTCCCGTCCCCTGGCTGACCCAGGGGAAGAAAAGTCCTCTGAGAGCCATGACTTGTTCATCTTGGTTCTTTTAGAAACACAGCGAGGGGACTCCAACCACAGTCTCCCTCGTTGCCACTAATTGGGCCACACACACCCCACTTGACTGACATCGGTTGATGCCCCTTTTCAAAATGAAAAAGATGCTTTGCATGAAGCACTCTCAAAAATACGCGTGCCTTTCCCGTCCCCTGGCTGACCCAGGGGAAGAAAAGTCCTCTGAGAGCCATGACTTGTTCATCTTGGTTCTTTTAGAAACACAGCGAGGGGACTCCAACCACAGTCTCCCTCGTTGCCACTAATTGGGCCACACACACCCCACTTGACTGGCATCGGTTGACCCCCCTTTTGAAAAAGAAAAAGATGCTTTGCATGAAGCACTCTCAAAAATACGCGTGCCTTTCCCGTCCCCTGGCTGACCCAGGGGAAGAAAAGTCCTCTGAGAGCCATGACTTGTTCATCTTGGTTCTTTTATAAACACAGCGAGGGGACTCCAACCACAGTCTCCCTCGTTGCCACTAATTGGGCCACACACACCCCACTTGACTGACATCGGTTGATGCCCCTTTTCAAAATGAAAAAGATGCTTTGCATGAAGCACTCTCAAAAATACGCGTGCCTTTCCCGTCCCCTGGCTGACCCAGGGGAAGAAAAGTCCTCTGAGAGCCATGACTTGTTCATCTTGGTTCTTTTAGAAACACAGCGAGGGGACTCCAACCACAGTCTCCCTCGTTGCCACTAATTGGGCCACACACACCCCACTTGACTGGCATCGGTTGACCCCCCTTTTGAAAAAGAAAAAGATGCTTTGCATGAAGCACTCTCAAAAATACGCGTGCCTTTCCCGTCCCCTGGCTGACCCAGGGGAAGAAAAGTCCTCTGAGAGCCATGACTTGTTCATCTTGGTTCTTTTAGAAACACAGCGAGGGGACTCCAACCACAGTCTCCCTCGTTGCCACTAATTGGGCCACACACACCCCACTTGACTGACATCGGTTGATGCCCCTTTTCAAAATGAAAAAGATGCTTTGCATGAAGCACTCTCAAAAATACGCGTGCCTTTCCCGTCCCCTGGCTGACCCAGGGGAAGAAAAGTCCTCTGAGAGCCATGACTTGTTTATCTTGGTTCTTTTAGAAACACAGCGAGGGGACTCCAACCACAGTCTCCCTCGTTGCCACTAATTGGGCCACACACACCCCACTTGACTGGCATCGGTTGACCCCCCTTTTGAAAAAGAAAAAGATGCTTTGCATGAAGCACTCTCAAAAATACGCGTGCCTTTCCCGTCCCCTGGCTGACCCAGGGGAAGAAAAGTCCTCTGAGAGCCATGACTTGTTCATCTTGGTTCTTTTAGAAACACAGCGAGGGGACTCCAACCACAGTCTCCCTCGTTGCCACTAATTGGGCCACACACACCCCACTTGACTGACATCGGTTGATGCCCCTTTTCAAAATGAAAAAGATGCTTTGCATGAAGCACTCTCAAAAATACGCGTGCCTTTCCCGTCCCCTGGCTGACCCAGGGGAAGAAAAGTCCTCTGAGAGCCATGACTTGTTCATCTTAGTTCTTTTAGAAACACAGCGAGGGGACTCCAACCACAGTCTCCCTCGTTGCCACTAATTGGGCCACACACACCCCACTTGACTGGCATCGGTTGACCCCCTTTTGAAAAAGAAAAAGATGCTTTGCATGAAGCACTCTCAAAAATACGCGTGCCTTTCCCGTCCCCTGGCTGACCCAGGGGAAGAAAAGTCCTCTGAGAGCCATGACTTGTTCATCTTGGTTCTTTTAGAAACACAGCGAGGGGACTCCAACCACAGTCTCCCTCGTTGCCACTAATTGGGCCACACACACCCCACTTGACTGGCATCGGTTGACCCCCCTTTTGAAAAAGAAAAAGATGCTTTGCATGAAGCACTCTCAAAAATACGCGTGCCTTTCCCGTCCCCTGGCTGACCCAGGGGAAGAAAAGTCCTCTGAGAGCCATGACTTGTTCATCTTGGTTCTTTTAGAAACACAGCGAGGGGACTCCAACCACAGTCTCCCTCGTTGCTACTAATTGGGCCACACACACCCCACTTGACTGGCATCGGTTGACCCCCCTTTTGAAAAAGAAAAAGATGCTTTGCATGAAGCACTCTCAAAAATACGCGTGCCTTTCCCGTTCCCTGGCTGACCCAGGGGAAGAAAAGTCCTCTGAGAGCCATGACTTGTTCATCTTGGTTCTTTTAGAAACACAGCGAGGGGACTCCAACCACAGTCTCCCTCGTTGCCACTAATTGGGCCACACACACCCCACTTGACTGGCATCGGTTAACCCCCTTTTGAAAAAGAAAAAGATGCTTTGCATGAAGCACTCTCAAAAATACGCGTGCCTTTCCCGTTCCCTGGCTGACCCAGGGGAAGAAAAGTCCTCTGAGAGCCATGACTTGTTCATCTTGGTTCTTTTAGAAACACAGCGAGGGGACTCCAACCACAGTCTCCCTCGTTGCCACTAATTGGGCCACACACACCCCACTTGACTGACATCGGTTGATGCCCCTTTTCAAATTGAAAAAGATGCTTTGCATGAAGCACTCTCAAAAATACGCGTGCCTTTCCCGTCCCCTGGCTGACCCAGGGGAAGAAAAGTCCTCTGAGAGCCATGACTTGTTCATCTTGGTTCTTTTAGAAACACAGCGAGGGGACTCCAACCACAGTCTCCCTCGTTGCCACTAATTGGGCCACACACACCCCCACTTGACTGGCATCGGTTGACCCCCCTTTTGAAAAAGAAAAAGATACTTTGCATGAAGCACTCTCAAAAATACGCGTGCCTTTCCCGTCCCCTGGCTGACCCAGGGGAAGAAAAGTCCTCTGAGAGCCATGACTTGTTCATCTTGGTTCTTTTATAAACACAGCGAGGGGACTCCAACCACAGTCTCCCTCGTTGCCACTAATTGGGCCACACACACCCCACTTGACTGGCATCGGTTGACCCCCCTTTTGAAAAAGAAAAAGATGCTTTGCATGAAGCACTCTCAAAAATACGCGTGCCTTTCCCGTCCCCTGGCTGACCCAGGGGAAGAAAAGTCCTCTGAGAGCCATGACTTGTTCATCTTGGTTCTTTTAGAAACACAGCGAGGGGACTCCAACCACAGTCTCCCTCGTTGCCACTAATTGGGCCACACACACCCCACTTGACTGGCATCGGTTGACCCCCCTTTTGAAAAAGAAAAAGATGCTTTGCATGAAGCACTCTCAAAAATACGCGTGCCTTTCCCGTCCCCTGGCTGACCCAGGGGAAGAAAAGTCCTCTGAGAGCCATGACTTGTTCATCTTGGTTCTTTTAGAAACACAGCGAGGGGACTCCAACCACAGTCTCCCTCGTTGCCACTAATTGGGCCACACACACCCCACTTGACTGGCATCGGTTGACCCCCCTTTTGAAAAAGAAAAAGATACTTTGCATGAAGCACTCTCAAAAATACGCGTGCCTTTCCCGTCCCCTGGCTGACCCAGGGGAAGAAAAGTCCTCTGAGAGCCATGACTTGTTCATCTTGGTTCTTTTATAAACACAGCGAGGGGACTCCAACCACAGTCTCCCTCGTTGCCACTAATTGGGCCACACACACCCCACTTGACTGACATCGGTTGATGCCCCTTTTCAAAATGAAAAAGATGCTTTGCATGAAGCACTCTCAAAAATACGCGTGCCTTTCCCGTCCCCTGGCTGACCCAGGGGAAGAAAAGTCCTCTGAGAGCCATGACTTGTTCATCTTGGTTCTTTTAGAAACACAGCGAGGGGACTCCAACCACAGTCTCCCTCGTTGCCACTAATTGGGCCACACACACCCCACTTGACTGGCATCGGTTGACCCCCCTTTTGAAAAAGAAAAAGATGCTTTGCATGAAGCACTCTCAAAAATACGCGTGCCTTTCCCGTCCCCTGGCTGACCCAGGGGAAGAAAAGTCCTCTGAGAGCCATGACTTGTTCATCTTGGTTCTTTTATAAACACAGCGAGGGGAGTCCAACCACAGTCTCCCTCCTTGCCACTAACTGGGCCACACACACCCCACTTGACTGGCATCGGTTGAGCCCCCTTTTGAAAAAGAAAAAGATGCTTTGCATGAAGCACTCTCAAAAATACGCGTGCCTTTCCCGTCCCCTGGCTGACCCAGGGGAAGAAAAGTCCTCTGAGAGCCATGACTTGTTCATCTTGGTTCTTTTATAAACACAGCGAGGGGAGTCCAACCACAGTCTCCCTCCTTGCCACTAACTGGGCCACACACACCCCACTTGACTGGCATCGGTTGAGCCCCCTTTTGAAAAAGAAAAAGATGCTTTGCATGAAGCACTCTCAAAAATACGCGTGCCTTTCCCGTCCCCTGGCTGACCCAGGGGAAGAAAAGTCCTCTGAGAGCCTTGTCCACATTGTCAGTGGACAGACACGTGTGCTTATCTGCCAGCAGACCCCCAGCAGCACTGAAGACAGGTTCCGAGAGAACGCTGGCTGCAGGACACGACAAGATCCCCAAGGCGTACGTGGCGAGCTCAGGCAATTTATCCAGATTGGAAGCCTAAAATGAGCAGGGCTCAAGTTGCACAATAATGGAATCGATGTTTCCTTGCATATACTCATATATCTGTGTGTCCTCCTCGTTTTTCTTGTCCAGCTGTTTTGTTTTCACATGAGTATATGTCCTTGTCAGTTTCCCATGTGTTTGTGTTGTGTTGTGAGTTGTTTGTCACCTTTTGGACACCTTTGAGGGTGTTTTCTAGGTGTTTTTCTGTGTTTGTGATTGCCTGCCATTGTTTCCTATGCAGTTCGAGTTCGGTTCGTCGAACGTTCGACGAGCCGAACTCGAATGGGACCTCCGTTCGGCGAACCGGCCTCGAGCCGAACCGGGACCGGTTCGCTCATCTCTACTGAGGAGACAATGTTAGTTTTGTGGACTGCCACGGGTGTCCTACTGGGTTTGACACCGGGGGCAGTGGTACACGACAGAGTAAAATCAAAACTAGGGTCATTTCTGATTTTAGCTTGCTGAGCTACAAAATCTACAAATACAACAAAAGGAGGGAATGGCACGTTATGTGTTTGCTTATAGCGTGAACCGTGTGAGTCCCGCTTTTCTTGTAGATTGTAAGGAAGTTTTTGCACTATCGGATTGACACCCCTAGCGGTATCCAAGAATGCCAATCCGGGCAAATCTCCTTCCTCCTGGGCAACCTGTAACTCTACTAACAGATCACTTAGCTCTCTTAGCCTTTGAAAGCCTTTGGGTCCTATCTTAGGGAAGTCATCAATTCTTTTAAACAAAGCATTTTCAATAACTTCTATGGACCCATAGCATTCATCAAGTCTCTTCCACGCCAAGTGTAGACCTTTGGGTGGGTTTTTAATGTTAATGTCTCTTAGTCTTTTGGCGTGTTCTACCGATTCACTACCAAGCCATTTTACCAGGAGGTCTAACTCCTCACTACAAGAAAGGTCCAAACCTCTTATGGTGTTCTGGAACGAGGCTCGCCACGACCTATAATTCTCGGCACGATCATTGAACTTTACAAGTCCTTTTGTGACCAGATCTCGACGAGCAAAGAACTTTGCAAAGTCCATGGTGGCTTGGTCAGTGCTGGTGCGAGCCGGTGTATGGTCATGTCTATTGTGTGGTGTATCACCATACCTGTAGGGTGTTTCCGCCTTCGGAAAGTCAGCATAGTACCTCCCCGGAGAGAAAGGTGTCTCTTTGTGGTAAAATGGTGGTTGTACCTTCCGCTCTGTGGAATAGTAGTTTTGGTGAACCTCCTCGTGCTGTACACTCTCTTGCTTGAAGCGGTGTAATTCGAGGTTGGATGGCTGGCAGTCTGCGTAGTCTGTTCGGTGAAGCACATCTGAGCTGTCATCTATCCTGGAGTATTGGTAGACGTATTCTGCGACGCGCTGTGCTGGATCCTGCTGGTCTAGATCCGGCCTAAGAACATCGCTGCGTCTTTCTTCGGGGTGCTCTGTCGCTTCCAGGAACTCTGCCTTGGCTATTGCGGCCGCTGTCTCCTTTTCTACGGCAAGTCTTTCTAAAGTCAGTTGCAGACGTGCACTCTCTGCTTCTTGCTCCGCTTGCAGGCGTGCACTCTCTGCTTCTAGCTCCGCTTGCAGACGAGCACTCTCTGTCTGTTTTAGTTTGAGTCGCATCTCCCGTTCAGCGAAGGAGGACCTCACTTTAGCTGCTTCGGCCTCAGCGCGTGCGACGGCAGCAAGCTCTCTAATTGAGGACTTAGTAGAGCTTGCCCGTGACCTTGTCTTCAGGGAAGACGCTCGGCTGACAGACATTGTGCACTTGGCTGCAGACTATTTTAGCGGGAAACAGAGTCTATTTGCGGACGGCCTTCCACGTGGTGAGAGTGGAATGGTGGTTTCTGGCGTACTGCGGTCTAGTCACTGCGGCTGTATGGTGGCTGCTGCGACATCCATATGCGGTACAGCGTGGATGTTAGCGGTCCCGTACTACAGCCTGCGACCGGCTATCTTTACTGGAGCTGGACTGCGCTCTTGTTCTATGTAGCTGTATGGCGGCTGCTGTAATACCCGTGTGCCGTGTAGCGTGGGTGTTAGCTGTCCCGTACAGTTCGTACATTCGCTGCCTGCGACCAGCAGCCCGTTTTTACTGTTCTGCCTTCGTCCACGTGTGAGCTGTGTGGACTCCGGCATACAGCTAACCTTCATCCAATGTTTCAATAAACAGACTGTGTTGCCTTTAAGTCTTTATTTATTAAATGATGATGGATAGGTGGATGATCATAAGAAATGGATGATTGATTGGTAAAAACTATAACAAAAGATACAAATCCATATCAGTACAGGCATATCACAAATAACAGAATGACATACATAGTAGTACTGGTATTTACAGAATCTGCATATCATAGAGAGCAATGCATATGACTGAACACAACATTTACACTGCTGAAGCTGCCCTACACCTGCTCTGCATGTATCACGGCCTATGTAATCTGAGTAGAGCCACTGCCACTTCACAGTGCCTACATAACAACTGTACACATATTCCAACACAAATATGTAGTCTAGTACAATGATTCCTACCGGGATCCATTAGTCAGGAGGAACGATTGAAGAAAAGGTACTGGAGCCAACCATAGCACCTCTGAATCCTATGGAGGCACCAAGACATCTGCATTTCCAACTCAGTAAGGGAAGGGAAAAGGGGCAGTCCAAGGAAGTATCTTTTCCTTAAAGCAACAGGCTCCAACCCACAGAAATACTGTAGAGATGTATGAGGAAAACATAAGAAAGCCAACAGTGACCTCTTGTGGGCAACAAACGATATTACCCTTATCCTATTTAATGAATAGGAGACAGAACACCAGGCCAGACTGAGACAGGAGAAGCACTACAATCAAGCAGCACCAGCCACCCCCCTAGTACCTGGGGAGCAAGTCTTAAAAAGGAAATGAAGGGTGCACAAATTGGATGACCAGTGGGAAGCTGAGCCATATGCTGCTTTGTCAACCCTAATATAATAATTATAATGGATAACTCAGGAATCTATTTGCGTGGATTAAAGACACAACTGAATCCAGTTTAAAGGTGACAATGTTTGTATTTTAACACATGGTGATTAGCAAGCAAGTGTGTCGCGGGCGGGGAGGAGGGTGTCAGCACACCGCGCTCACCCCTTCTGCTCGGGTCCGGCAGCCGCTCCTGGTGGCTCGAGCCGTAGGCCGGATCCCGGGGTTTCCCGAGCGACACTCCTCGCCCGTGAGTGAAAGGGGATGTTGTTGGGGTGATGGGGATTGTTACAGTTCGTGACGCCACCCACGGTTGTGGTGATTTCACCACCGCTGCTCAAGCTGGGGCTCCCGGGGATGGTGAGGCGGAGCAGCCAGGTGTTGTGTTGCCCCTCCGTGGGTAGGGGTTGGTGATCCCGGGGCCCGGTGATGGTTTGTGGGGTGTAGGGCCTGGTGGGCGCAGGGACGCGGGGGCAGCGCTGTGCCTTGCGGCACTGTGGTACTCACTCAGCCTCAGACACGGACACAGTTTGTACGGTAAACCAAACGGCTGGTAGGACGGTCCCACAGACGGCTGCACTTGCTTTCCCGGTAGTTAACGGTGATGTCACTCTTCCCTGCACCTTGTGTTCTGATGGTGGTAGCGGTGGATTCCCTCCGGTTACCCGCTCCCCGGCTGCAATCTGGGCCGGAGGAGCCCTACACTTTGCCCGCAGGCGCTGGCCCTGAGGAAACTGGTGCCTTGGCGGTGGCGGTGTCTCCTCGGTATCGGTTGAGCTGTTGCCTTCAATCGGGACTTGGTTGTTGGGGGAATCTACGTCCCCTTCACTAACGGATTTAGCAGATCTGACGACTCCTAGCCCTGCCGGGGTCTGAAAGGCCCCTGTCCTGGTGCTGACTGTCCTTCGGAACACTGCTCCAGACCACCGGGCACACACAGCCTCCGGGGTCCTTCCAGGAACTTCCGAACGGTCCCCCTCCAGACAGTCACCATCGTTGCCAACCTTGCTGGTTCCGTCCGGACACTCAGTCACGGACCACTTCAGGCTTCTCGCACTCTTTTCTTTCCTTCCACTACTCTTACTTTCCTCCTTTACCACTTTCTCCTTTCTGCTTTCACTTTGCTGTTTACTTTCCTCTAGTCCGACTACTCCTTCACTCCTTCCACTTCCTCCTCCCTGACTAGACTCAAGCTCGTCCCTGAGCTGACTCCACTCTGTTCACTTCAACCTCCTCTCCCGAACTGCCTGGTTTCTCCCGCCTCCAGAGCTGTGACCTCCTCGGTGGGCGGAGCCAACCGCCTGGCCCACCCCCTGGTGTGCATCATCAGACTCTGGACGCAGGCAACAAGGATTTGTGTTTTGACTGTGGTGTTCCTACCTGGGATGTGGGGTGTGGGTGTTGCTGTGACCTGTGACCCCTGGCTTGCCCAGGGCGTCACAAGTGCAGAGGAAAAACAAAAAGTCCATAAACACAGTGAAAATATCAAATGAAGCCTTTAAGGAAAGTCTCTTGAAAACCTCACAGGATAATGTGATTTAAGGCCCCGTTACACAGGACGATATATCTAACGATATGTAGGCGGGGTCACGGAGTTTGTGACGCACATCTGGCATCGTTACAGATATCGTCGCATGTGACATCTCCGAATGACTGAACGAGCCAAAATACTCACCTTATCGTTGCTCGTTGACACATCGTTCATTTTCATAATATCGTCCCTCCTTCTGTGCGCCAGTTGTTCATCGTTCCCGGGGCAGCACACATCGCTACGTGTGACACCCCGGGAACGACGAACACGGCTTACCTGCGTCCTGCCGGCAATGCGGAAGGAAGGAGGTGGGCAGGATGTTATGTCCTGCTCATCTCCGCCCCTCCGCTTCTATTGGCCGGATGCTGTGTGACGTCGCTGTGACGTCGAACGTCCCTTCCCCATCAGGAAGAGGATGTTCGCTGCCTAAAGCGACATTGTCTGGGAGGTAAGTACATATGACGGGTGTTACCGACTTTGTGCGCCACGGGGAACTAATTGGCGGGACGCACAAACGACGGGGGCGGGTGAGAACGCTTTCGCGATCGCACGATATATTGTCCCGTGTAATGTCGCCTTTAGCAATGAAGTCTTTAAAGCTGCGTAAGGAAGTCTCTGAAAGTCCGAAGCGAGATGCAGAGCAGTATACAATGTTCAGAAAACAAATGCAGAGCAGTTTCTAGTGTCCAGAACAGTGCTAAATTCAATGGTGAAAGCAACAAAGCAATATACAATGGTCAGGATTCAAATGCAGAGCAGTTAAGTAAGCCAGCTTACTTGACAGCAAGGCAGATCAGAACTAGAGATGAGCGAACCGGTCCCGGTTCGGCTCGAGGTCGGTTCGCCGAACGGAGGTCCCGATCGAGTTCGGTTCGTCGAACGTTCGACGAACCGAACTCGAACTGCATAGGAAACCATGGCAGGCAATCACAAACACAGAAAAACACCTAGAAAACACCCTCAAAGGTGTCCAAAAGGTGACAAACAACTCACAACACAAACACATGGGAAAGTGACAAGGACAAATTCTCATGTGAAAACAAAACAGCGTTACGAGGAAAAAGAGGACGAGACACAGATATAGGCAAGGCATGCCCTTCTAAAATCATGTAAAACACCGCAAGGTGACTCCAAGCGGAGTCTCCCTTTTTTCAAAAAATTGGGCCACACAGACACCCCTTCAGTGGCAGCACTTGTGCCCCAGTTGTACACTTCACAGCTAGATTTGCATCAAGCACATTCAAAAATACGCCATTCTTATCCGTCCCCAGGATGACACCGGGGTAGGTAGCAAAGTCTTTCCTGATCCCAGCTCTGTTCATCTTGGCTTCTTTTAAAAACACATCAAGCAAGGGTTACTCCAAGCGGAGCCTCCCTTTTTTCAAAAAATTGTGCCCCACACACACCCACCCATTCAGTGGCAGCACTTGTGCCCTAGTTGTACACTTCACAGCTAGATTTGCATCAAGCACATTCAAAAATACACCATTCTTATCCGTCCCCAGGATGACACCGGGGTAGGTAGCAAAGTCTTTCCTGATCCCAGCTCTGTTCATCTTGGCTTCTTTTAAAAACACATCAAGCAAGGGTTACTCCAAGCGGAGCCTCCCTTTTTTCCAAAAATTGTGCCCCACACACACCCACCCATTCAGTGGCAGCACTTGTGCCCTAGTTGTACACTTCACAGCTAGATTTGCATCAAGCACATTCAAAAATACGCCATTCTTATCCGTCCCCAGGATGACACCGGGGTAGGTAGCAAAGTCTTTCCTGATCCCAGCTCTGTTCATCTTGGCTTCTTTTAAAAACACATCAAGCAAGGGTTACTCCAAGCGGAGCCTCCCTTTTTTCCAAAAATTGTGCCCCACACACACCCACCCATTCAGTGGCAGCACTTGTGCCCTAGTTGTACACTTTACAGCTAGATTTGCATCAAGCACATTCAAAAATACGCCATTCTTATCCGTCCCCAGGATGACACCGGGGTAGGTAGCAAAGTCTTTCCTGATCCCAGCTCTGTTCATCTTGGCTTCTTTTAAAAACACATCAAGCAAGGGTTACTCCAAGCGGAGCCTCCCTTTTTTCCAAAAATTGTGCCCCACACACACCCACCCATTCAGTGGCAGCACTTGTGCCCTAGTTGTACACTTCACAGCTAGATTTGCATCAAGCACATTCAAAAATACGCCATTCTTATCCGTCCTCAGGATGACACCGGGGTAGGTAGCAAAGTCTTTCCTGATCCCAGCTCTTTTCATCTTGGCTTCTTTTAAAAACACATCAAGCAAGGGTTACTCCAAGTGGAGCCTCCCTTTTTTCCAAAAATTGTGCCCCACACACACCCACCCATTCAGTGGCAACACTTGTGCCCTAGTTGTACACTTCACAGCTAGATTTGCATCAAGCACATTCAAAAATACGCCATTCTTATCCGTCCCCAGGATGACACCGGGGTAGGTAGCAAAGTCTTTCCTGATCCCAGCTCTGTTCATCTTGGCTTCTTTTAAAAACACATCAAGCAAGGGTTACTCCAAGCGGAGCCTCCCTTTTTTCCAAAAATTGTGCCCCACACACACCCACCCATTCAGTGGCAGCACTTGTGCCCTAGTTGTACACTTCACAGCTAGATTTGCATCAAGCACATTCAAAAATACGCCATTCTTATCCGTCCCCAGGATGACACCGGGGTAGGTAGCAAAGTCTTTCCTGATCCCAGCTCTGTTCATCTTGGCTTCTTTTAAAAACACATCAAGCAAGGGTTACTCCAAGCGGAGCCTCCCTTTTTTCCAAAAATTGTGCCCCACACACACCCACCCATTCAGTGGCAGCACTTGTGCCCTAGTTGTACACTTCACAGCTAGATTTGCATCAAGCACATTCAAAAATACGCCATTCTTATCCGTCCCCAGGATGACACCGGGGTAGGTAGCAAAGTCTTTCCTGATCCCAGCTCTGTTCATCTTGGCTTCTTTTAAAAACACATCAAGCAAGGGTTACTCCAAGCGGAGCCTCCCTTTTTTCCAAAAATTGTGCCCCACACACACCCACCCATTCAGTGGCAGCACTTGTGCCCTAGTTGTACACTTCACAGCTAGATTTGCATCAAGCACATTCAAAAATACGCCATTCTTATCCGTCCCCAGGATGACACCGGGGTAGGTAGCAAAGTCTTTCCTGATCCCAGCTCTGTTCATCTTGGCTTCTTTTAAAAACACATCAAGCAAGGGTTACTCCAAGCGGAGCCTCCCTTTTTTCCAAAAATTGTGCCCCACACACACCCACCCATTCAGTGGCAGCACTTGTGCCCTAGTTGTACACTTCACAGCTAGATTTGCATCAAGCACATTCAAAAATACGCCATTCTTATCCGTCCCCAGGATGACACCGGGGTAGGTAGCAAAGTCTTTCCTGATCCCAGCTCTGTTCATCTTGGCTTCTTTTAAAAACACATCAAGCAAGGGTTACTCCAAGCGGAGCCTCCCTTTTTTCCAAAAATTGTGCCCCACACACACCCACCCATTCAGTGGCAGCACTTGTGCCCTAGTTGTACACTTCACAGCTAGATTTGCATCAAGCACATTCAAAAATACGCCATTCTTATCCGTCCCCAGGATGACACCGGGGTAGGTAGCAAAGTCTTTCCTGATCCCAGCTCTGTTCATCTTGGCTTCTTTTAAAAACACATCAAGCAAGGGTTACTCCAAGCGGAGCCTCCCTTTTTTCAAAAAATTGTGCCCCACACACACCCACCCATTCAGTGGCAGCACTTGTGCCCTAGTTGTACACTTCACAGCTAGATTTGCATCAAGCACATTCAAAAATACACCATTCTTATCCGTCCCCAGGATGACACCGGGGTAGGTAGCAAAGTCTTTCCTGATCCCAGCTCTGTTCATCTTGGCTTCTTTTAAAAACACATCAAGCAAGGGTTACTCCAAGCGGAGCCTCCCTTTTTTCCAAAAATTGTGCCCCACACACACCCACCCATTCAGTGGCAGCACTTGTGCCCTAGTTGTACACTTCACAGCTAGATTTGCATCAAGCACATTCAAAAATACGCCATTCTTATCCGTCCCCAGGATGACACCGGGGTAGGTAGCAAAGTCTTTCCTGATCCCAGCTCTGTTCATCTTGGCTTCTTTTAAAAACACATCAAGCAAGGGTTACTCCAAGCGGAGCCTCCCTTTTTTCCAAAAATTGTGCCCCACACACACCCACCCATTCAGTGGCAGCACTTGTGCCCTAGTTGTACGCTTTACAGCTAGATTTGCATCAAGCACATTCAAAAATACGCCATTCTTATCCGTCCCCAGGATGACACCGGGGTAGGTAGCAAAGTCTTTCCTGATCCCAGCTCTGTTCATCTTGGCTTCTTTTAAAAACACATCAAGCAAGGGTTACTCCAAGCGGAGCCTCCCTTTTTTCCAAAAATTGTGCCCCACACACACCCACCCATTCAGTGGCAGCACTTGTGCCCTAGTTGTACACTTCACAGCTAGATTTGCATCAAGCACATTCAAAAATACGCCATTCTTATCCGTCCCCAGGATGACACCGGGGTAGGTAGCAAAGTCTTTCCTGATCCCAGCTCTGTTCATCTTGGCTTCTTTTAAAAACACATCAAGCAAGGGTTACTCCAAGCGGAGCCTCCCTTTTTTCAAAAAATTGTGCCCCCCACACACACCCACCCACCCATTCAGTGGCAGCACTTGTGCCCTAGTTGTACACTTCACAGCTAGATTTGCATCAAGCACATTCAAAAATACGCCATTCTTATCCGTCCCCAGGATGACACCGGGGTAGGTAGCAAAGTCTTTCCTGATCCCAGCTCTGTTCATCTTGGCTTCTTTTAAAAACACATCAAGCAAGGGTTACTCCAAGCGGAGCCTCCCTTTTTTCCAAAAATTGTGCCCCACACACACCCACCCATTCAGTGGCAGCAGTTGTGCCCCAGTTGTACACTTCACAGCTAGATTTGCATCAAGCACATTCAAAAATACGCCATAATTAACCGTCCCCAGGATGACACCAGGGTAGGTAGCAAAGTCTTTGCTGAACCATGACTTGTTCATCTTGGCTTCTTTTAAAAACAATGTAATCAAGGGTTACTCCAAGCGGAGCCTCCCTTTTTTCCAAACATTGTGCCCCACACACACCCACCCATTCAGTGGCAGCAGTTTTGCCCCAGTTGTACACTTCACAGCTAGATTTGCATCAAGCACATTCAAAAATACGCCATTCTTATCCGTCCCCAGGATGACACTGGGGTAGGTAGCAAAGTCTTTCCTGATCCCAGCTCTGTTCATCTTGGCTTCTTTTAAAAACACATCAAGCAAGGGTTACTCCAAGCGGAGACTCCCTTTTTTCCAAAAATTGGGCCCCACAAACACCCACCCCTTCAGTGGCAGCAGTTTTGCCCCAGTTGTACACTTCACAGCTAGATTTGCATCAAGCACATTCAAAAATACGCCATTCTTATCCGTCCCCAGGATGACACTGGGGTAGGTAGCAAAGTCTTTCCTGATCCCAGCTCTGTTCATCTTGGCTTCTTTTAAAAACACATCAAGCAAGGGTTACTCCAAGCGGAGCCTCCCTTTTTTCAAAAAATTGTGCCCCACACACACCCACCCATTCAGTGGCAGCACTTGTGCCCTAGTTGTACACTTCACAGCTAGATTTGCATCAAGCACATTCAAAAATACGCCATTCTTATCCGTCCTCAGGATGACACCGGGGTAGGTAGCAAAGTCTTTCCTGATCCCAGCTCTGTTCATCTTGGCTTCTTTTAAAAACACATCAAGCAAGGGTTACTCCAAGCGGAGCCTCCCTTTTTTCCAAAAATTGTGCCCCACACACACCCACCCATTCAGTGGCAGCACTTGTGCCCTAGTTGTACACTTCACAGCTAGATTTGCATCAAGCACATTCAAAAATACGCCATTCTTATCCGTCCCCAGGATGACACCGGGGTAGGTAGCAAAGTCTTTCCTGATCCCAGCTCTGTTCATCTTGGCTTCTTTTAAAAACACATCAAGCAAGGGTTACTCCAAGCGGAGCCTCCCTTTTTTCCAAAAATTGTGCCCCACACACACCCACCCATTCAGTGGCAGCACTTGTGCCCTAGTTGTACACTTCACAGCTAGATTTGCATCAAGCACATTCAAAAATACGCCATTCTTATCCGTCCTCAGGATGACACCGGGGTAGGTAGCAAAGTCTTTCCTGATCCCAGCTCTGTTCATCTTGGCTTCTTTTAAAAACACATCAAGCAAGGGTTACTCCAAGCGGAGCCTCCCTTTTTTCCAAAAATTGTGCCCCACACACACCCACCCATTCAGTGGCAGCACTTGTGCCCTAGTTGTACACTTCACAGCTAGATTTGCATCAAGCACATTCAAAAATACGCCATTCTTATCCGTCCCCAGGATGACACCGGGGTAGGTAGCAAAGTCTTTCCTGATCCCAGCTCTGTTCATCTTGGCTTCTTTTAAAAACACATCAAGCAAGGGTTACTCCAAGCGGAGCCTCCCTTTTTTCCAAAAATTGTGCCCCACACACACCCACCCATTCAGTGGCAGCACTTGTGCCCTAGTTGTACACTTCACAGCTAGATTTGCATCAAGCACATTCAAAAATACGCCATTCTTATCCGTCCCCAGGATGACACCGGGGTAGGTAGCAAAGTCTTTCCTGATCCCAGCTCTGTTCATCTTGGCTTCTTTTAAAAACACATCAAGCAAGGGTTACTCCAAGCGGAGCCTCCCTTTTTTCAAAAAATTGTGCCCCACACACACCCACCCATTCAGTGGCAGCACTTGTGCCCTAGTTGTACACTTCACAGCTAGATTTGCATCAAGCACATTCAAAAATACGCCATTCTTCTCCGTCCCCAGGATGACACCGGGGTAGGTAGCAAAGTCTTTCCTGATCCCAGCTCTGTTCATCTTGGCTTCTTTTAAAAACACATCAAGCAAGGGTTACTCCAAGCGGAGCCTCCCTTTTTTCCAAAAATTGTGCCCCACACACACCCACCCATTCAGTGGCAGCACTTGTGCCCTAGTTGTACACTTCACAGCTAGATTTGCATCAAGCACATTCAAAAATACGCCATTCTTATCCGTCCCCAGGATGACACCGGGGTAGGTAGCAAAGTCTTTCCTGATCCCAGCTCTGTTCATCTTGGCTTCTTTTAAAAACACATCAAGCAAGGGTTACTCCAAGCGGAGCCTCCCTTTTTTCCAAAAATTGTGCCCCACACACACCCACCCATTCAGTGGCAGCACTTGTGCCCTAGTTGTACACTTCACAGCTAGATTTGCATCAAGCACATTCAAAAATACGCCATTCTTATCCGTCCCCAGGATGACACCGGGGTAGGTAGCAAAGTCTTTCCTGATCCAAGCTCTGTTCATCTTGGCTTCTTTTAAAAACACATCAAGCAAGGGTTACTCCAAGCGGAGCCTCCCTTTTTTCCAAAAATTGTGCCCCACACTCACCCACCCATTCAGTGGCAGCACTTGTGCCCTAGTTGTACACTTCACAGCTAGATTTGCATCAAGCACATTCAAAAATACGCCATTCTTATCCGTCCCCAGGATGACACCAGGGTAGGTAGCAAAGTCTTTCCTGATCCCAGCTCTGTTCATCTTGGCTTCTTTTAAAAACACATCAAGCAAGGGTTACTCCAAGCGGAGCCTCCCTTTTTTCCAAAAATTGTGCCCCACACACACCCACCCATTCAGTGGCAGCACTTGTGCCCTAGTTGTACACTTCACAGCTAGATTTGCATCAAGCACATTCAAAAATACGCCATTCTTATCCGTCCCCAGGATGACACCGGGGTAGGTAGCAAAGTCTTTCCTGATCCCAGCTCTGTTCATCTTGGCTTCTTTTAAAAACACATCAAGCAAGGGTTACTCCAAGCAGAGCCTCCCTTTTTTCAAAAAATTGTGCCCCACACACACCCACCCATTCAGTGGCAGCACTTGTGCCCTAGTTGTACACTTCACAGCTAGATTTGCATCAAGCACATTCAAAAATACACTATTCTTATCCGTCCCCAGGATGACACCGGGGTAGGTAGCAAAGTCTTTCCTGATCCCAGCTCTGTTCATCTTGGCTTCTTTTAAAAACACATCAAGCAAGGGTTACTCCAAGCGGAGCCTCCCTTTTTTCCAAAAATTGTGCCCCACACACACCCACCCATTCAGTGGCAGCACTTGTGCCCTAGTTGTACACTTCACAGCTAGATTTGCATCAAGCACATTCAAAAATACGCCATTCTTATCCGTCCCCAGGATGACACCGGGGTAGGTAGCAAAGTCTTTCCTGATCCCAGCTCTGTTCATCTTGGCTTCTTTTAAAAACACATCAAGCAAGGGTTACTCCAAGCGGAGCCTCCCTTTTTTCCAAAAATTGTGCCCCACACACACCCACCCATTCAGTGGCAGCACTTGTGCCCTAGTTGTACACTTCACAGCTAGATTTGCATCAAGCACATTCAAAAATACGCCATTCTTATCCGTCCCCAGGATGACACCGGGGTAGGTAGCAAAGTCTTTCCTGATCCCAGCTCTGTTCATCTTGGCTTCTTTTAAAAACACATCAAGCAAGGGTTACTCCAAGCGGAGCCTCCCTTTTTTCAAAAAATTGTGCCCCCCACACACACCCACCCACCCATTCAGTGGCAGCACTTGTGCCCTAGTTGTACACTTCACAGCTAGATTTGCATCAAGCACATTCAAAAATACGCCATTCTTATCCGTCCCCAGGATGACACCGGGGTAGGTAGCAAAGTCTTTCCTGATCCCAGCTCTGTTCATCTTGGCTTCTTTTAAAAACACATCAAGCAAGGGTTACTCCAAGCGGAGCCTCCCTTTTTTCCAAAAATTGTGCCCCACACACACCCACCCATTCAGTGGCAGCACTTGTGCCCTAGTTGTACACTTCACAGCTAGATTTGCATCAAGCACATTCAAAAAGACGCCATTCTTATCCGTCCCCAGGATGACACCAGGGTAGGTAGCAAAGTCTTTGCTGAACCATGACTTGTTCATCTTGGCTTCTTTTAAAAACAATGTAATCAAGGGTTACTCCAAGCGGAGCCTCCCTTTTTTCCAAACATTGTGCCCCACACACACCCACCCATTCAGTGGCAGCAGTTTTGCCCCAGTTGTACACTTCACAGCTAGATTTGCATCAAGCACATTCAAAAATACGCCATTCTTATCCGTCCCCAGGATGACACTGGGGTAGGTAGCAAAGTCTTTCCTGATCCCAGCTCTGTTCATCTTGGCTTCTTTTAAAAACACATCAAGCAAGGGTTACTCCAAGCGGAGACTCCCTTTTTTCCAAAAATTGGGCCCCACAAACACCCACCCCTTCAGTGGCAGCAGTTTTGCCCCAGTTGTACACTTCACAGCTAGATTTGCATCAAGCACATTCAAAAATACGCCATTCTTATCCGTCCCCAGGATGACACTGGGGTAGGTAGCAAAGTCTTTCCTGATCCCAGCTCTGTTCATCTTGGCTTCTTTTAAAAACACATCAAGCAAGGGTTACTCCAAGCGGAGCCTACCTTTTTTCAAAAAATTGTGCCCCACACACACCCACCCATTCAGTGGCAGCACTTGTGCCCTAGTTGTACACTTCACAGCTAGATTTGCATCAAGCACATTCAAAAATACGCCATTCTTATCCGTCCTCAGGATGACACCGGGGTAGGTAGCAAAGTCTTTCCTGATCCCAGCTCTGTTCATCTTGGCTTCTTTTAAAAACACATCAAGCAAGGGTTACTCCAAGCGGAGCCTCCCTTTTTTCCAAAAATTGTGCCCCACACACACCCACCCATTCAGTGGCAGCACTTTTGCCCTAGTTGTACACTTCACAGCAAGATTTGCATCAAGCACATTCAAAAATACGCCATTCTTATCCGTCCCCAGGATGACACCGGGGTAGGTAGCAAAGTCTTTCCTGATCCCAGCTCTGTTCATCTTGGCTTCTTTTAAAAACACATCAAGCAAGGGTTACTCCAAGCGGAGCCTCCCTTTTTTCCAAAAATTGTGCCCCACACACACCCACCCATTCAGTGGCAGCACTTGTGCCCTAGTTGTACACTTCACAGCTAGATTTGCATCAAGCACATTCAAAAATACGCCATTCTTATCCGTCCTCAGGATGACACCGGGGTAGGTAGCAAAGTCTTTCCTGATCCCAGCTCTGTTCATCTTGGCTTCTTTTAAAAACACATCAAGCAAGGGTTACTCCAAGCGGAGCCTCCCTTTTTTCCAAAAATTGTGCCCCACACACACCCACCCATTCAGTGGCAGCACTTGTGCCCTAGTTGTACACTTCACAGCTAGATTTGCATCAAGCACATTCAAAAATACGCCATTCTTATCCGTCCCCAGGATGACACCGGGGTAGGTAGCAAAGTCTTTCCTGATCCCAGCTCTGTTCATCTTGGCTTCTTTTAAAAACACATCAAGCAAGGGTTACTCCAAGCGGAGCCTCCCTTTTTTCCAAAAATTGTGCCCCACACACACCCACCCATTCAGTGGCAGCACTTGTGCCCTAGTTGTACACTTCACAGCTAGATTTGCATCAAGCACATTCAAAAATACGCCATTCTTATCCGTCCCCAGGATGACACCGGGGTAGGTAGCAAAGTCTTTCCTGATCCCAGCTCTGTTCATCTTGGCTTCTTTTAAAAACACATCAAGCAAGGGTTACTCCAAGCGGAGCCTCCCTTTTTTCAAAAAATTGTGCCCCACACACACCCACCCATTCAGTGGCAGCACTTGTGCCCTAGTTGTACACTTCACAGCTAGATTTGCATCAAGCACATTCAAAAATACACCATTCTTATCCGTCCCCAGGATGACACCGGGGTAGGTAGCAAAGTCTTTCCTGATCCCAGCTCTGTTCATCTTGGCTTCTTTTAAAAACACATCAAGCAAGGGTTACTCCAAGCGGAGCCTCCCTTTTTTCAAAAAATTGTGCCCCACACACACCCACCCATTCAGTGGCAGCACTTGTGCCCTAGTTGTACACTTCACAGCTAGATTTGCATCAAGCACATTCAAAAATACGCCATTCTTATCCGTCCCCAGGATGACACCGGGGTAGGTAGCAAAGTCTTTCCTGATCCCAGCTCTGTTCATCTTGGCTTCTTTTAAAAACACATCAAGCAAGGGTTACTCCAAGCGGAGCCTCCCTTTTTTCCAAAAATTGTGCCCCACACACACCCACCCATTCAGTGGCAGCACTTGTGCCCTAGTTGTACACTTTACAGCTAGATTTGCATCAAGCACATTCAAAAATACGCCATTCTTATCCGTCCCCAGGATGACACCGGGGTAGGTAGCAAAGTCTTTCCTGATCCCAGCTCTGTTCATCTTGGCTTCTTTTAAAAACACATCAAGCAAGGGTTACTCCAAGCGGAGCCTCCCTTTTTTCCAAAAATTGTGCCCCACACACACCCACCCATTCAGTGGCAGCACTTGTGCCCTAGTTGTACACTTTACAGCTAGATTTGCATCAAGCACATTCAAAAATACGCCATTCTTATCCGTCCCCAGGATGACACCGGGGTAGGTAGCAAAGTCTTTCCTGATCCCAGCTCTGTTCATCTTGGCTTCTTTTAAAAACACATCAAGCAAGGGTTACTCCAAGCGGAGCCTCCCTTTTTTCCAAAAATTGTGCCCCACACACACCCACCCATTCAGTGGCAGCACTTGTGCCCTAGTTGTACACTTCACAGCTAGATTTGCATCAAGCACATTCAAAAATACGCCATTCTTATCCGTCCCCAGGATGACACCGGGGTAGGTAGCAAAGTCTTTCCTGATCCCAGCTCTGTTCATCTTGGCTTCTTTTAAAAACACATCAAGCAAGGGTTACTCCAAGCGGAGCCTCCCTTTTTTCCAAAAATTGTGCCCCACACACACCCACCCATTCAGTGGCAGCAGTTGTGCCCCAGTTGTACACTTCACAGCTAGATTTGCATCAAGCACATTCAAAAATACGCCATAATTAACCGTCCCCAGGATGACACCAGGGTAGGTAGCAAAGTCTTTGCTGAACCATGACTTGTTCATCTTGGCTTCTTTTAAAAACAATGTAATCAAGGGTTACTCCAAGCGGAGCCTCCCTTTTTTCCAAACATTGTGCCCCACACACACCCACCCATTCAGTGGCAGCAGTTTTGCCCCAGTTGTACACTTCACAGCTAGATTTGCATCAAGCACATTCAAAAATACGCCATTCTTATCCGTCCCCAGGATGACACTGGGGTAGGTAGCAAAGTCTTTCCTGATCCCAGCTCTGTTCATCTTGGCTTCTTTTAAAAACACATCAAGCAAGGGTTACTCCAAGCGGAGACTCCCTTTTTTCCAAAAATTGGGCCCCACAAACACCCACCCCTTCAGTGGCAGCAGTTGTGCCCCAGTTGTACACTTCACAGCTAGATTTGCATCAAGCACATTCAAAAATACGCCATAATTAACCGTCCCCAGGATGACACCAGGGTAGGTAGCAAAGTCTTTGCTGAACCATGACTTGTTCATCTTGGCTTCTTTTAAAAACAATGTAATCAAGGGTTACTCCAAGCGGAGCCTCCCTTTTTTCCAAACATTGTGCCCCACACACACCCACCCATTCAGTGGCAGCAGTTGTGCCCCAGTTGTACACTTCACAGCTAGATTTGCATCAAGCACATTCAAAAATACGCCATTCTTATCCGTCCCCAGGATGACACCGGGGTAGGTAGCAAAGTCTTTCCTGATCCCAGCTCTGTTCATCTTGGCTTCTTTTAAAAACACATCAAGCAAGGGTTACTCCAAGCGGAGCCTCCCTTTTTTCCAAAAATTGTGCCCCACACACACCCACCCATTCAGTGGCAGCACTTGTGCCCTAGTTGTACACTTCACAGCTAGATTTGCATCAAGCACATTCAAAAATACGCCATTCTTATCCGTCCCCAGGATGACACTGGGGTAGGTAGCAAAGTCTTTCCTGATCCCAGCTCTGTTCATCTTGGCTTCTTTTAAAAACACATCAAGCAAGGGTTACTCCAAGCGGAGACTCCCTTTTTTCCAAAAATTGGGCCCCACAAACACCCACCCCTTCAGTGGCAGCAGTTGTGCCCCAGTTGTACACTTCACAGCTAGATTTGCATCAAGCACATTCAAAAATACGCCATAATTAACCGTCCCCAGGATGACACCAGGGTAGGTAGCAAAGTCTTTGCTGAACCATGACTTGTTCATCTTGGCTTCTTTTAAAAACAATGTAATCAAGGGTTACTCCAAGCGGAGCCTCCCTTTTTTCCAAACATTGTGCCCCACACACACCCACCCATTCAGTGGCAGCAGTTGTGCCCCAGTTGTACACTTCACAGCTAGATTTGCATCAAGCACATTCAAAAATATGCCATTCTTATCCGTCCCCAGGATGACACCGGGGTAGGTAGCAAAGTCTTTCCTGATCCCAGCTCTGTTCATCTTGGCTTCTTTTAAAAACACATCAAGCAAGGGTTACTCCAAGCGGAGCCTCCCTTTTTTCCAAAAATTGTGCCCCACACACACCCACCCATTCAGTGGCAGCACTTGTGCCCTAGTTGTACACTTCACAGCTAGATTTGCATCAAGCACATTCAAAAATACGCCATTCTTATCCGTCCCCAGGATGACACCGGGGTAGGTAGCAAAGTCTTTCCTGATCCCAGCTCTGTTCATCTTGGCTTCTTTTAAAAACACATCAAGCAAGGGTTACTCCAAGCGGAGCCTCCCTTTTTTCCAAAAATTGTGCCCCACACACACCCACCCATTCAGTGGCAGCACTTGTGCCCTAGTTGTACACTTCACAGCTAGATTTGCATCAAGCACATTCAAAAATACGCCATTCTTATCCGTCCCCAGGATGACACCGGGGTAGGTAGCAAAGTCTTTCCTGATCCCAGCTCTGTTCATCTTGGCTTCTTTTAAAAACACATCAAGCAAGGGTTACTCCAAGCGGAGCCTCCCTTTTTTCAAAAAATTGTGCCCCACACACACCCACCCATTCAGTGGCAGCACTTGTGCCCTAGTTGTACACTTCACAGCTAGATTTGCATCAAGCACATTCAAAAATACACCATTCTTATCCGTCCCCAGGATGACACCGGGGTAGGTAGCAAAGTCTTTCCTGATCCCAGCTCTGTTCATCTTGGCTTCTTTTAAAAACACATCAAGCAAGGGTTACTCCAAGCGGAGCCTCCCTTTTTTCAAAAAATTGTGCCCCACACACACCCACCCATTCAGTGGCAGCACTTGTGCCCTAGTTGTACACTTCACAGCTAGATTTGCATCAAGCACATTCAAAAATACGCCATTCTTATCCGTCCCCAGGATGACACCGGGGTAGGTAGCAAAGTCTTTCCTGATCCCAGCTCTGTTCATCTTGGCTTCTTTTAAAAACACATCAAGCAAGGGTTACTCCAAGCGGAGCCTCCCTTTTTTCCAAAAATTGTGCCCCACACACACCCACCCATTCAGTGGCAGCACTTGTGCCCTAGTTGTACACTTTACAGCTAGATTTGCATCAAGCACATTCAAAAATACGCCATTCTTATCCGTCCCCAGGATGACACCGGGGTAGGTAGCAAAGTCTTTCCTGATCCCAGCTCTGTTCATCTTGGCTTCTTTTAAAAACACATCAAGCAAGGGTTACTCCAAGCGGAGCCTCCCTTTTTTCAAAAAATTGTGCCCCACACACACCCATTCACCCATTCAGTGGCAGCACTTGTGCCCTAGTTGTACACTTCACAGCTAGATTTGCATCAAGCACATTCAAAAATACGCCATTCTTATCCGTCCCCAGGATGACACCGGGGTAGGTAGCAAAGTCTTTCCTGATCCCAGCTCTGTTCATCTTGGCTTCTTTTAAAAACACATCAAGCAAGGGTTACTCCAAGCGGAGCCTCCCTTTTTTCCAAAAATTGTGCCCCACACACACCCACCCATTCAGTGGCAGCAGTTGTGCCCCAGTTGTACACTTCACAGCTAGATTTGCATCAAGCACATTCAAAAATACGCCATAATTAACCGTCCCCAGGATGACACCAGGGTAGGTAGCAAAGTCTTTGCTGAACCATGACTTGTTCATCTTGGCTTCTTTTAAAAACAATGTAATCAAGGGTTACTCCAAGCGGAGCCTCCCTTTTTTCCAAACATTGTGCCCCACACACACCCACCCATTCAGTGGCAGCAGTTTTGCCCCAGTTGTACACTTCACAGCTAGATTTGCATCAAGCACATTCAAAAATACGCCATTCTTATCCATCCCCAGGATGACACTGGGGTAGGTAGCAAAGTCTTTCCTGATCCCAGCTCTGTTCATCTTGGCTTCTTTTAAAAACACATCAAGCAAGGGTTACTCCAAGCGGAGACTCCCTTTTTTCCAAAAATTGGGCCCCACAAACACCCACCCCTTCAGTGGCAGCAGTTGTGCCCCAGTTGTACACTTCACAGCTAGATTTGCATCAAGCACATTCAAAAATACGCCATAATTAACCGTCCCCAGGATGACACCAGGGTAGGTAGCAAAGTCTTTGCTGAACCATGACTTGTTCATCTTGGCTTCTTTTAAAAACAATGTAATCAAGGGTTACTCCAAGCGGAGCCTCCCTTTTTTCCAAACATTGTGCCCCACACACACCCACCCATTCAGTGGCAGCAGTTGTGCCCCAGTTGTACACTTCACAGCTAGATTTGCATCAAGCACATTCAAAAATACGCCATTCTTATCCGTCCCCAGGATGACACCGGGGTAGGTAGCAAAGTCTTTCCTGATCCCAGCTCTGTTCATCTTGGCTTCTTTTAAAAACACATCAAGCAAGGGTTACTCCAAGCGGAGCCTCCCTTTTTTCAAAAAATTGTGCCCCACACACACCCACCCATTCAGTGGCAGCACTTGTGCCCTAGTTGTACACTTCACAGCTAGATTTGCATCAAGCACATTCAAAAATACGCCATTCTTATCCGTCCCCAGGATGACACCGGGGTAGGTAGCAAAGTCTTTCCTGATCCCAGCCCTGTTCATCTTGGCTTCTTTTAAAAACACATCAAGCAAGGGTTACTCCAAGCGGAGCCTCCCTTTTTTCAAAAAATTGTGCCCCACACACACCCACCCATTCAGTGGCAGCACTTGTGCCCTAGTTGTACACTTCACAGCTAGATTTGCATCAAGCACATTCAAAAATACGCCATTCTTATCCGTCCCCAGGATGACACCGGGGTAGGTAGCAAAGTCTTTGCTGAACCATGACTTGTTCATCTTGGCTTCTTTTAAAAACAATGTAAGCAAGGGTTACTCCAAGCGGAGCCTCCCTTTTTTAAAAAAATTGGGCCACACACACACACACCCCATCAGTGGCAGCAGTTGTGCCCTAGTTGCAAACAGGATGTTTTGATTTGCATCAAGCACATTCCAAATCCACAAGCATTTACTCTCCCCAGGATGACACAGGGGTAGTAAATTCCTTCTGGATCCATGACTTGTTCATTTTGATGAACGTCAGTCTGTCCACATTGTCACTGGACAGACGCGTGCGCTTATCTGTCAGCACACACCCAGCAGCACTGAAGACACGTTCAGAGACAACGCTGGCAGCTGGACACGACAAAATCTTTAAGGCGTAACTGGAGAGCTCTGGCCATTTTTCTAGATTTGAAGCCCAAAAGGAGCAAGGCTCCATTTGCAAAGTCATGGCATCGATGTTCATTTGGAGATACTCCTGTATCATCCTCTCCAGCCGTTGACTATGTGTCAGACTTGTTGTCTCTGGTGGCCTTGCAAAGGAAAGTCTAAAAAAATTATGAAAAGATTCCATAAAATTGCTGTTACCAGCACCAGATACGGTCCTACTGGTACGGGTAGACTGTTGAAGATGACGAGACCGTCCCATGTTTGTCAAGTTACAACTGGGAGATTCACTCCCTGCACCTGCACGGTTGTTTGGTGGAAAAGCCGATCTAAGATCGAGTAACAGCTTCTGCTGATACTCCTGCATACGTGCGTCCCTTTCTATGGCTGGAATTATGTCACAAAATTTGGACTTGTACCGGGGATCTAATAGTGTGGCAAGCCAGTAGTCATCATCACTTCTAATTTTGACAATACGAGGGTCATGTTGGAGGTAGTGCAACAAGAAGGCACTCATGTGTCTTGCGCAGCCATGCGGACCAAGTCCACGCTGTGTTTGTGGCATAGAGGTGCTAACCGTTCTTTCTTCCTCTGACATCTCCCCCCAACCTCTTTCAACTGAAATTTGACCAAGGTCTCCCTCATCTGCTGAGTCTTCCATGTCCATGGACACTTCGTACTCCATTTCTTCATGTCCTCCTGCACCTTCCTCAACATCTCGCCTGCTACCATGCGCCCTTGTTGATCCCTGTCCCCCATGGTCCCATGCCTGGCGCCTTGGTGATGATGAACGTCTGGACCTTGGTGATGTTGTTGTGTCTTGCTCATGTGAATCCTCCTGTAGTTCCTCCCCTTCCTGTTGTCCCACCCCCTGACTCCGAATAGTGTTTAGCGTCTGCTCCAGCATGTAAATGACTGGAATCGTCATGCTGATAATGGCATTGTCAGCGCTAAACATATTCGTCGCCATGTCGAAACTGTGCAGAAGGGTGCATAGGTCCTTGATCTGAGACCACTCCATCAGGGTGATCTGCCCCACCTCTGCATCTCGTTGGCCCAGGCTATACGTCATGACGTATTGCACCAGGGCTCGGCGGTGCTGCCACAGTCGCTGTAACATGTGGAGAGTTGAATTCCAGCGTGTCGCCACATCGCATTTCAGACGATGAACCGGCAGGCCGAAAGACTTCTGGAGCGATGCAAGTCGCTCAGCTGCGGCGCTTGAACGGCGGAAGTGAGCAGACAGTTTTCGTGCCCTGTTCAGAAGGCCATCTAGGCCGGGATAGTGTGTTAAAAATTGCTGCACGACAAGGTTCAACACGTGAGCCATACAAGGTACGTGTGTCACCTTGCCCAGGCGAAGGGCCGCACCCAGGTTTGCAGCATTGTCGCACACGGCCTTACCAGGCTGCAGGTTGAGTGGAGACAACCATTTATTAAACTCGGACCGCAAAGCTGACCACAACTCCTCAGCTGTGTGACTCTTATTCCCAAGACATGTCAAGCAAAAGACCGCCTGATGCCGTTGCACTCTGCTGTCAGCATAGTAATGAGGTGTGCGTGATTCCTTCTGCGCAGTGAGAACGCTGGTGGCCTGACCAGGCAGGCTTGGGGCGGAGGTGGAGGACCCAGATGAGGTGGAGGATGCAGAAGCAGTGGCGGAACTTGGACAGACAGAGGATTGACACACAAGTCGTGGGGACGGCAAGACTTGTGCAGCAGACCCTTCACCATCTATCACCATAGTTACCCAGTGCCCAGTCAGCGACATGTAACGTCCCTGTCCATGCTTACTGGTCCAAGTATCGGTGGTGAAATGCACCCGTTGACACACAGAGTTTCTCAAGGAAGCGGTGATGTTGTGTGCGACATTCTGGTGTAGCGCGGGCACACCTTTCTTAGAGAAGTAGTGGCGACTAGGCATCTGGTACTGGGGCACAGCGACAGACATAAGGTCTCTAAAATCCTGTGTGTCCACTAGGCGGAAAGGCAGCATTTCGGTAGCCAACAGCTTACAGAGGGATAGAGTCAACCTCTTAGCTTTGTCATGGGTCGCAGGAAGTGGCCTTTTATTTGACCACATCTGAGGGACAGAGATCTGGCTGCTGTGTGTAGACTGTGTTGAGTAGGGTGTCCCTGGAAAAATGCAGGTTTGTGAGGAAAATGCAGGCGGAGACATGATGTTGCCTTCATCCAACGTTGGTGCTATCGATGTCTGAGAGAGCTGTACACACTCACTTGTTTCCCCTTCCAAACCAACTGACGACCTACCAAGCAAACTGCCTGTTGCGGTTACAGTGGTGGAAGTTGTGGGTGGAAAAACAGGTGTGACAGCTATCCCCACAGTCCTAGAAGATGACGAGCGCGCGGATGCCATGGAAGGGGCAGGCGGTGGATGGTTCGCTCCGCTAGGCCGCATTGCAGCACGGTGAGCTTCCCACCAGGCCATATGATATTTATTCATGTGACGATTCATGCAAGAAGTTGTCAAACAGCTGAGGTTTTGACCTCTACTAAGAGAACCCTGACAAATTTTACAGATCACATAATTTGGGCGATCTTTTTCTATGTCAAAAAAGGACCAGGCTAGGCAAGGCTTAGAGGCCATGCGACCTGTTGATCCACCCCGAATAATGCTCAGAGGCAGAGTGGTGGCTGAGGATGCAGTTGTAGACGTGCTACCAGTACTCCGACGTTGTCCAGGAAGGCGCAAGGTAACTTCGTCATCAGTTGCATCCTCCTCCACCACCTCTGTTGACCTCCTCGAGTGCCTGACTGTGGGTTGACAGTAGGTGGGATCTAGAACTTCCTCATCAATTGTTGCGTTTGCACTCCCCTCCCCCTCAGACCGAGCCTCTTCTTGCCCTGACCGAATATTTAAGTTGTCATCCCAATCGGGTATCTGAGTCTCATCTTCATCAGTATGTTCCTCATTGTCTATAACCACAGGTGTTACAGTATGTGACAAAGGGTCAACATTATGCTCAGAAACTTGGTCCTCACGGCCTGAATCAGAGTCACAAAGGTTCTGGGCATCACTGCAGACCATTTCCTGTTCTGTACTCACTGTAGCTTGGGAGCAGACCTCTGATTCCCAGGCTATAGTGTGACTGAACAGCTCTGCAGACTCAGCCATCTCAGTTCCACCATACTGTGCAGGGCTGATGGAGACTTCAGAGCTGGGAGAAAGCAAGTTTGATTGGGATGACAACTCAGAGGACTGGTGTTTTTTGGATGCGGTACTTGAAGTGGCTGAGAGGGCACTTGTTGGACCACTTGAGATCCATTCAAGCATTTTCCTTTTTTGGCCATCATCTACCTTTGTTCCTGTTGTTCGTGTCCGTAAAAAAGGGAGAACATCGGATTGTCCACGGTAAGTAGTAGAC
Source organism: Anomaloglossus baeobatrachus (assembly GCF_048569485.1). Taxonomy (NCBI): domain Eukaryota; kingdom Metazoa; phylum Chordata; class Amphibia; order Anura; family Aromobatidae; genus Anomaloglossus; species Anomaloglossus baeobatrachus. The sequence goes on along the minus strand of NC_134357.1, from coordinate 214,656,620 downwards.
ATCTTACTTTTGCTGGTAGATGGTCTATCTTCAGCAGATGATAATGGAGCTTTGCCACCTTCCCCACGGACAAAACCTTTTTTGCCTTTTCCACCACGCCTCTTCCCCTTTCCACCAGCATCTGACATTTTGCCACTCATGTTGATTGCGACAAGATTGTGCACTGAAAATGTGGTAGTAAAAATTGAGAGGTGGTGTAGATTGCAGTGGTGGTCTAGCTTTATTAACAGCAGAATAATAAAGAAAAAATATCCCTGACAATGCAACTACAGCCCTTAAACTGGCAGCAAAAATGCTAGTATAATGGCTTAGTTATAATGAGTTGGAGTGTGCAATGCAGGCAGAGGTGCTGCAAATGTCTTTGCACTAGTGTGACTATAGCAAAGTCCAATAGCCACGTTTAGGATGCCACTAGGTACACTGAGTGTTTGCTAGTATAATGGCTTAGTTATAATGAGTTGGAGTGTGCAATGCAGGCAGAGGTGCTGCAAATGTCTTTGCACTAGTGTGACTATAGCAAAGTCCAATAGCCACGTTTAGGATGCCACTAGGTACACTGAGTGTTTGCTAGTATAATGGCTTAGTTATAATGAGTTGGAGTGTGCAATGCAGGTAGAGGTGCTGCAAATGTCTTTGCACTAGTGTGACTAGACAACAGTCCAATAGCCACGTTTAGGATGCCACTAGGTACACTGAGTGTTTGCTAGTATAATGGCTTAGTTATAATGAGTTGGAGTGTGCAATGCAGGTAGACGTGCTGCAAATGTCTTTGCACTAGTGTGACTAGACAACAGTCCAATAGCCACGTTTAGGATGCCACTAGCTACACTGAGTGTTTGCTAGTATAATGGCTTAGTTATAATGAGTTGGAGTGTGCAATGCAGGCAGAGGTGCTGCAAATGTCTTTGCACTAGTGTGACTATAGCAAAGTCCAATAGCCACGTTTAGGATGCCACTAGGTACACTGAGTGTTTGCTAGTATAATGGCTTAGTTATAATGAGTTGGAGTGTGCAATGCAGGTAGAGGTGCTGCAAATGCTTTGCACTAGTGTGAATAGACAACAGTCCAATAGCCACGTTTAGGATGCCACTAGGTACACTGAGTGTTTGCTAGTATAATGGCTTAGATATAATGAGTTGGAGTGTGCAATGCAGGTAGAGGTGCTGCAAATGTCTTTGCACTAGTGTGACTAGACAACAGTCCAATAGCCACGTTTAGGATGCCACTAGGTACACTGAGTGTTTGCTAGTATAATGGCTTAGTTATAATGAGTTGGAGTGTGCAATGCAGGTAGAGGTGCTGCAAATGTCTTTGCACTAGTGTGACTAGACAACAGTCCAATAGCCACGTTTAGGATGCCACTAGGTACACTGAGTGTTTGCTAGTATAATGGCTTAGTTATAATGAGTTGGAGTGTGCAATGCAGGTAGAGGTGCTGCAAATGTCTTTGCACTAGTGTGACTAGACAACAGTCAAATAGCCACGTTTAGGATGCCACTAGGTACACTGAGTGTTTGCTAGTATAATGGCTTAGTTATAATGAGTTGGAGTGTGCAATGCAGGCAGAGGTGCTGGAAATGTCTTTGCACTAGTGTGACTATAGCAAAGTCCAATAGCCACGTTTAGGATGCCACTAGGTACACTGAGTGTTTGCTAGTATAATGGCTTAGTTATAATGAGTTGGAGTGTGCAATGCAGGTAGAGGTGCTGCAAATGTCTTTGCACTAGTGTGACTAGACAACAGTCCAATAGCCACGTTTAGGATGCCACTAGGTACACTGAGTGTTTGCTAGTATAATGGCTTAGTTATAATGAGTTGGAGTGTGCAATGCAGGCAGAGGTGCTGCAAATGTCTTTGCACTAGTGTGACTATAGCAAAGTCCAATAGCCACGTTTAGGATGCCACTAGGTACACTGAGTGTTTGCTAGTATAATAGCTTAGTTATAATGAGTTGGAGTGTGCAATGCAGGTAGAGGTGCTGCAAATGTCTTTACACTAGTGTGACTAGACAACAGTCCAATAGCCACGTTTAGGATGCCCCTAGGTACACTGAGTGTTTGCTAGTATAATGGCTTAGTTATAATGAGTTGGAGTGTGCAATGCAGGCAGAGGTGCTGCAAATGTCTTTGCACTAGTGTGACTATAGCAAAGTCCAATAGCCACGTTTAGGATGCCACTAGGTACACTGAGTGTTTGCTAGTATAATGGCTTAGTTATAATGAGTTGGAGTGTGCAATGCAGGTAGAGGTGCTGCAAATGTCTTTGCACTAGTGTGACTAGACAACAGTCCAATAGCCACGTTTAGGATGCCACTAGGTACACTGAGTGTTTGCTAGTATAATGGCTTAGTTATAATGAGTTGGAGTGTGCAATGCAGGCAGAGGTGCTGCAAATGTCTTTGCACTAGTGTGACTATAGCAAAGTCCAATAGCCACGTTTAGGATGCCACTAGGTACACTGAGTGTTTGCTAGTATAATAGCTTAGTTATAATGAGTTGGAGTGTGCAATGCAGGTAGAGGTGCTGCAAATGTCTTTGCACTAGTGTGACTAGACAACAGTCCAATAGCCACGTTTAGGATGCCACTAGGTACACTGAGTGTTTGCTAGTATAATGGCTTAGTTATAATGAGTTGGAGTGTGCAATGCAGGCAGAGGTGCTGCAAATGTCTTTGCACTAGTGTGACTATAGCAAAGTCCAATAGCCACGTTTAGGATGCCACTAGGTACACTGAGTGTTTGCTAGTATAATGGCTTAGTTATAATGAGTTGGAGTGTGCAATGCAGGCAGAGGTGCTGCAAATGTCTTTGCACTAGTGTGACTATAGCAAAGTCCAATAGCCACGTTTAGGATGCCACTAGGTACACTGAGTGTTTGCTAGTATAATGGCTTAGTTATAATGAGTTGGAGTGTGCAATGCAGGTAGAGGTGCTGCAAATGTCTTTGCACTAGTGTGACTAGACAACAGTCCAATAGCCACGTTTAGGATGCCACTAGGTACACTGAGTGTTTGCTAGTATAATGGCTTAGTTATAATGAGTTGGAGTGTGCAGAGGACAGGAGGGTACAGTGCCAGGATTGTGGGGCTCTGGGTAGAGGAATGGAAGCCTGCCTTTCTATTCCCTCCTAATAGGGAAATGCAGGGAGGAAATCCCTGACCTTGGCTACACAGACGCTGTCGCTGTTTGCAGGACCTGTCACCTTAACTCTGACCCTGCCCGTACGAGCCCTTAAAAGGACTGATGGAAAGTGCTATCCCTATGCTGTCCAGCGCTGTGTATGGAGTGCATACAGCAGTATCGGCGATATGACTCAGAACGGAGCTGCGCCAGTGATGTCTGACACCAAGGACGCAGAAGAGATAATGGCGTCCTGGAGGAAAATGTCCGTTTTTATAATGCAGGGACATGTGACATGGACATCCTATCACACATGCCGTTGCTTCTCTGGCTAAAAGTCCACTTAGCTGTGTGTGTGTCTGGGATTGGCTGACATGCTGGACCGCCCCACAAGACGCGCGCGCTTAGGGAAGGAAGACAAGAAAAAAAAAAAAAAATGGCGATCGCCATTATACAAACAGCAGTGATCTGAAGGCGCTGTTCCCGCACACTATACACTGAAATGTCATAATAGTGTGAGTCACAGAGTGACTTACACTATTACAGCGGAAAGCCAGCTAGGAATTAGCTGTTTTTTTGCTGCTAGAACCGTTCTCGAACGTTTCTAGAACTATCGAGCTTTTGCAAAAAGCTCGAGTTCTAGTTCGATCTAGAACAGGCCCCAAAATCACTCGAGCCTAGAACTGGAGAACCACGAACCTCGAACCGCGCTCAACTCTAATCAGAACCACAGCACGAGCTAGGCATCAGCAGCAGGTGAGCAGAACCTCTGAAGAGTAGCAACAGGAGTTTCACACAGGATTTGCTCAAGTAACTTGAGATGCCACTAGGAGTAGTAAACCAGGCAGAATGCTCAAGCAGAGAACTGGAGGCTGGACTGGAATTAAAAAGGCAAGAGGACACAGAACACATGGAGAAGAATAAAGCAGGGGGACACCATCTTTGAAAAGGGCAAAAAGCCTAAAAAGGATAAACGGAAAAACCAGAGTCCTGACACCTAAGGTGTGCCTCATCAGTAAGGATGCCATCAGCTGCAGTTTCAAGGGATCATCTGAAAGTATGCCTCAGCCAGCTGAAGACTGGCGATGATGGCCCCGACGTTTCCTAGTCTAAAGCACAAGAAGAAGAGACCATCCAAACTGTCCTTGCAGTGCTTCCCAAAACCTGGACACAGTGGAACCAAGCTGTTGTAGTACCAATCTTAACCTTCCCTCAAGCTGTCACACCTGCAGCGGTAGTGACTCTAGATCAGGGGTAAGGAACCTTTTTTCTGCTGGGGGCCACTGGGAAATTTCTACCAACCTTCGGCGGCCACATGTCAAACAATTAATTAACTCACCCCTAAACCCCTACTGTGGTTGCTGGAGCTGCTTCTCTTTGGTGCGGCTTTGATTCGCAGTGATATTGATCATGTTACTTCTCACAACTTGTTACGGGTCATGGGTGAGACTCTTGCGGCTGCGGCTAAGTCCTGTAGTGGGGCTTCTGAGCATGTGCGAGTTTGCAAGCATGCTTTTTGTTCTAAGTCCCCTTTTGCTCCTTCTGAGCATGCTCGCCATGTGGCAATCGTCGATTAGTCGTGATCCGAGATCACATGACTATGACGTGTCGCTTCCTGATTGGCCGTGGCTGACATCACCAATGACACGGGATCACATGACCAGGACATGCTGGCTGCTTATTGGCCGCGGCTGACATCAGTGATGACACGAGATCACTTGACTATGACGTGTTGCTTCCTGATTGGTCGCGGCTGACGTCATTGATGACAAACTCGCTGGTGATTGGTGGATTGAGCCAGGAGCGCCTCCATCTTGTGGGAGGTGCTTTGTCTATATAGGACCCTGCAACACGCTTCTCGGTGCTCAGACGTTCTTGGTGCATGCATGTGGTAGACGCCTCATGTGTGATGTCCAATATTACCCGCTTCCTTGCACTTTAGTGGATTGGGTTAGGCAGGGACTCTGTACCCACTAGTTTACACTTGTGCTCGCCTCCATCCACCTTAGTGGAGCCGGGTTAGGCAGGGACATCGCACGCACCACCCTCAGTGTCTCTGATCCGTCTGTGTGGCTAGCATAGAGAGCTCACTGACTCCTTAGGTGTGGTTAGCACAAGGAGTTCAGACAGGGGCTTCAATGAGCCTAGACAATACGGAAAGTACTGTCTGCACCTACACACTCCCTATACTCTATTATCTCTAAGATCTCTATAGAGGTTAACAATAAGGGATCTCCGTGACCTGTAATGGTTTTCCCATCTGCATTCACAGGGTATTTACATCCATACTCCTGTTACATTATTAGCTACCTTGTCAGTGTGAAGTAACACTGGTGTTGGTTAGTGGACTGCGGTTGTGGCAACCATCCACTTTTGTTTTGTAGTTCCTATAATTGGGCAGGCACACATGTCCACCTACCATATTATTTGCAGTAACACACTTGCTACAATCTCATTCTACACATTTCTGTGAGGTAACAGAGGTGTTAGTCTGTGGACCGCGGTTGGGGTACCCATCCGATTACGTTTTCGTAGTTCCTGTAATTGGGCAGGAGCTACAGGTCCATTCTTATATTTTAGTTAGCATTTCTCCTTAAGGTTTCGCTGTGACTTAACAGTGAGCACTGCTTTAGGTTCTAGTGCCACTGTGAAGCAACAGTGACAGTACTGCTGAGGGGTACGGTACCCTTCCTTGCTCTCGCCAGCAGCAGATTATTCTGCAAGGTGGGCCCTGACTGCTAGATAGATTTCTATCCCCTATCAGTGGGCAGTCCCGTAACATTACGTCTGAGCCAAGGGCCTGGCTGGGATGGTAGAATTACAACACTTACACCGCTACATACAGCAGCTTGAGGCTAGGCTTCAGGCTGTTGAGGAGAAACCTCAAGCTACTGTGGTGACTCCGACTCACGCTCCTCAAGTTGCCCTGCCTAATAGGTACTCAGGCGAAGCCAAGTTATGTTGAGGCTTTGTGAATCAGTGTCAAATACACTTGGAGGTGAATGCCTCTTGCTTTCCATCTGAGAGGGCAAAAGTAGGCTTTATAATATCGCTATTCCAAGATAAAGCCTTGGAATGGGCAACTCCTCTGTGGGAGGGTAATGATGTAGAGACTCAGACTGCCACGTCTTTCCTTAAGGCCCTGAAGGCAGTGTTTTTGTGGCCCCAGGTTACCCATGATGCGGCTCTGAGTCCTGGTACAAGGGTCTTTGTCTACCAGTTTGTATGCCATCACATTTCGTACTCTGGCTTCTGAGTTAGATTGGCCAGAGAGGGTTTTGATACCCATTTTTTGGAGAGGTTTAGCGGGTTATGTTAAGGACGCTCCTGCCACTAGAAAGGTTCCACCTACCTTGGAGGAGCTCATCACAGAGGCAACGAAAATTGACGTACGTCATAAAGAGCATAAGCTAGAGTCTATACCATCTCGTCCTAAGACAAAACCCATCCCTGACCTTTTGGCCTTTCAGGCATCAGGCACTACATCAGAGAACTTACCTACTCCTATGGAGTTAGGACGTACTTCTCCTATATTCCCGTAAGGCTACACCTCCTATCTGTTTTGTATGCCGTTGTGTGGGACATTATGCCAATAGATGCCGTACTCGTCAGGGAAACTCCCTCATCTAGTAACTATAGGAGGGGAGTTGCTAGACACGTCCTCATCACCCTCTAAATGTTTCTTTCAAGGAAAGCTATCCTTTTCCTCTACTGTCTTGGCTATTAACCCCTTAACGGCCCATGACGTACTGGGTATGTCATGGATCATGTGCCTTTAAGCCCCGCCCCCTGCCGCCGGCAGGCGGAGGTGATCCGCGCACATATCAGCTGTTATCAACAGCTGACATGTGTGCCTGCTAGCCACGGGTGGAATCGCTTCCACCTACAGCCATTAACCCCTTACATTTCGCTGCCAAAATCTGGCAGCGATATGTATATGGGTGCCGCCATGACAGTCACTTACCCCGCCCCCACCGGAAGTCACGTGACATGATCACGTGACTTTTGATGGTTGCCATGGTAGCACAGGGTCATGTGATGACGCCTGTAGCTAACATGACTCACTTCCTCTCAATGCCGGAATACAGCCGGCATTGAAAGTAAAGCAGCAAATCTAAAGTTCTCAGCTCTGTAGCTGAGATCTGCAGATAGTGCAGAGTGATCGTATTGCTGATCGCTATAGCCCCCTAGGGGGACTAGTAAAATAAAAAAAAAAATTAAAAAAAAAAGTTTTAAAAAATTAAAAAAAAATAAAAAAACCTAAAAGTTCAAATCACCCCCCTTTCACCCCATTGAAAATTAAAGGGTTAAAAAAATAAGAAATATACACATATTTGGTATCGCCGTGTTCAGAAATGCCCAATCTATCAAAATATAAAATCAATGAATCTGATCAGTAAACGGCGTAGCGTCAAAAAAATTCCAAACGCCAAAATTACGTTTTTTGGTCGCCACAAATTTTGCGCAAAATACAATAACAGGTGATCAAAACGTAGCATCTGCGCAAAAATGGTACCGTTAAAAACGTCAGGTCGAGACGCAAAAAATAAGCCATCAATGAGCCTCAGATCCTAAAAAATGAGAACGCTACGGGTTTTGGAATATGGCGCAAAACGTGCGCCACTTTTTTGGCAAGCTTGTGAATTTTTTTTAACTTCTTAGATACAAGTAAACCTATACATGGTTGGTGTCTACAAACTCGCACTGACCTGAGGCATCACATAGATACCTCATTTTTACCATATAGTGAACACAGTGAATAAAATATCCCAAAAACTATTGTATGATCACACTTTTTTGCAATTTTTCCGCACTTGGAATTTTTTTGCCGTTTTCCAGTACACTATAGGGTAAAACTTATGGTTTGATTTAAAAGTACAACTCGTCCCGCAAAAAACAAGCCCTCATATGGCAAGATTGATGGAAAAATAAAAAACTTACACCTCTCGGAAGAAGGGGAGCAAAAAACAAAAACGGAAAGTGCCCGGGGGCTGAAGGGGTTAAGGCTTTTGTGGACTCTGGGGCAGATGGGAACTTTGTTTCTTCTACGTTTGTCCCAAAACACAAGATTCCTTCTGTTATTTTAGCAAGTCCTATCCTGGTGCGAGTTGTCAATGGGACTGTTTTATCAGAGTCGATTACATTGAGGACTATTCCCTTACAGCTTTCCTTGCCTCACAATCATGTAGAGGAGAATTCTTTTTTGGTTTACCTGAGGGTATTGATGACATACTCTTATGCCTACCGTGGCTTTGTACACATGCTCCATTAATAGATTGGGAGTCTGACAGTATCATCAAATGGGGTTCTAAGTGTCATTCCCACTGTCTGTTGCACCTAAGACAGTTGCTTCAACAGCGATCCCTGGTATGTCTCCCTTACCGACTCCATATCTAGAGTATGTTGACGTCTTTTCAAAAAAGGGTGCAGAGAAACTTCCTCCACATAGGCCCTATAATTGCGCCATTGACCTCATCCCGGGTTCTGTACCACCTAAGGGCAGAGTTTATCCTTTGTCCATACCCGAGACTGAGGCGATGGTTGCCTACATCAAAGACAGTTTGGAGAGGGGCTTTATTCGCAAGTCCGTCTCTCCTGCTGGGACTGATTTCTTTTTTGTGCGCAAAAAAGAGGGGTTTTGCATCCTTGCATTGATTACAAGGGTCTTAATGCTATTACCATCAAGAATAAGTACCCTTTACCCTTTATATCGGAGCTGTTTGATAGGCTTCGTGGGGCTCGTGTGTTTACAAAGTTGGACCTGCGGGGAGCTTATAACCTAGTGCATATCCGAGAGGATGACGAATGGAAGACCGCATTTAACAGCAGAGATGGTCACTATGAATACTTGGTCATGCCTTTCAAGTTATGTAATGCTCCCGCAGTGTTTCAAGACTTTGTAAACGACGTATTTAGAGATCTGTTATTGTCATCCGTTGTAGTGTATTTGGATGACATACTGATCTTTTCACCAGATCTCGAAACACACCGTCAGGATGTTATCCGAGTTCTCTCTCGTCTAAGGGAGCACTCGCTGTTTACCAAGCTTGAGAAATGCGTCTTTGAGCAGGCGTCTCCAGCCTACTTGGGCTATATCATTTCTCATGAGGGCTTGGCAATGGATCCTGCTAAACTGTCAGCAGTGTTGGAGTGGTCTGAACCACGTTCTTTTAAAGCCGTGCAATGATTCCTAGGCTACATTAATTACTATCGGCAGTTTATTCCACATTTCTCCACTCTGGTAGCTCCCTTGGTGGCTTTGACCAAAAAGGGAGCAAATCCTAAGGCTTGGTCTGCAGAGACTACTCAGGCTTTTGCAACGGTTAAGGCGCATTTTTCCATCGCGCCTGTTCTCCAGAGACCTGATGAGAAGAAGCCTTTTATTATGGAGGTGGATGCATCCTCTGTGGGAGCCGGTGCAGTTTTGTACCAAAAGGATAGCAACGGCAGAAAAAGAGTATGTTTCTTCTTTGCCAAAACATTCTTCCCCGCTGAGAAGAATTACACCATAGGAGATAGAGAGCTTCTGGCCATGAAGTTGGCGCTAGAGGAGTGGCGTTATCTGCTTGAGGGGGCTTGGTATCCCTTTCAGATTCATACTGACCATAAGAATCTCACGTACCTTCAGACTGCACAGCGTCCGAACCCCCGTCAAGCATGTTGGTCCTTGTTTTTCTCCCGTTTTAATTTCTCAGTGCATTACCTGTCTGGAGGACAAGAGGAAGACGAAACACCGTGCCTCATCCTTCCATCTCGGGCTTTTCATACGCTCTCACCTGTGACTCTGGATCAGATATCTCCAGGGAGGACGTTTGTACCTCCGACACATCAGAATGATATTCTGTCCTGGGCTCACACTTCTAAATTAGGTGGGCATTTTGGTGTAAGACGTACGCAAGAGTTGCTTGAGAGGTGTTATTGGTGGCCACAGTTGGCCAACCATGTCAGGAGATACGTCCGCTCCTGTTTCTCTTGCACACGCAACCGTCCCTCATGACAGAGACCGGCTGGTCTCTTACATCCTTTGCCGGTGCCTGACAGACCTTAGGAGGTCGTAGGCATGGATTTTGTGGGGGATCTGCCCTGTTCACAAGGGCATCGGTTTGTCTGGGTTCTTACTGACCATTTCTCCCAGATGGTTCATTTGGTTCCTTTTCGGAGGATACCGTCCTCAAAGATCTTAGCCAAACTGTTCATCAAACACGTTTTTAGACCGCACAGAATGCCTGATCGTATCGTGTGTGATTGAGGACCACAGTTTGCTTCCCAGTTCTGGCGTGAGCTCTGTAGACTATTACAAATAGAATTGAACATCTCCTTGGCTTATCATCCGGAAACTAATGGTTTGGTCGAACGAAGTAACCAGACTCTGATTATCTATGTTAGACACTTCGTGTCAGAAAACCATGATGACTGGTCCTCACTCCTTCCCTTTGCCGAATTTGCCCTTAACAATTCTGAAAAAACAAAAAAGCTAGCACTAAATGTGCACTACAGCACTAAAAATTCCAACTGTACTTATTATAAATTTGAGATTTTTGGCAAAAAATTGCAATTTCTTGAGCCACCCCGCCATTCCACGGCAAATCTCATTTGGGGGCAGTCCTAACACTAAAATATTTTTATAAAATGTGCGAAACGGCCTTACATATGAAATAGTAGAACTGCTCTTAGCAGCACTCACCTGGTCTATTTCAATCCCGTACCCATGACTGAATCATGGCTGTGGGCGGGACAGGTCCAAGCAAATGCTGCATGAAGTAAATAGCCTGTGGACAGGGCCTGATGACTGAATGTGAACAGTCACCAATCGCCAAAATCTATACAGGTGGAATACATCCCAAATTGGGGTGCATAGCAAGGTGGGAGTCAACCACCGACCAATTCAATGAAGAAAAATCAAAAAAAGCTAGCACTAAATGTGCACTACAGCACTAAAAATTCCAACTGTACTTATTATAAATTTGAGATTTTTGGCAAAAAATTGCAATTTCTTGAGCCACCCCGCCACTTTGGGATGTATTCCACCTGTCTAGATTTTGGCGATTGGTGACTGTTCACATTCTGTCATCAGGCCCTGTCCACAGGCTATTTACTTCATGCAGCATTTGCTTGGACCTGTCCTGCCCACAGCCATGATTCAGTCATGGGTACGGGATTGAAATAGACCAGGTGAGTGCTGCTAAAAGCAGTTCTACTATTTCATATGTGAGGCCGTTTGGCACATTTTATAAAAATATTTTAGTGTTAGGACTGCCCCAAATGAGATTTGCCGTGGAGTGGCGGGGTGGCTCAAGAAATTGCAATTTTTTGCCAAAAATCTCAAATTTTTAATAAGTACAGTTGGAATTTTTAGTGCTGTAGTGCACATTTAGTGCTAGCTTTTTTGTTTTTTCTTCATTGAATTGGTCGGTGGCTGACCCCCACCTTGCTATGCACCCCAATTTGGGATGTATTCCACCTGTCTAGATTTTGGCGATTGGTGACTGTTCACATTCTGTCATCAGGCCCTGTCCACAGGCTATTTACTTCATGCAGCATTTGCTTGGACCTGTCCCGCCCACAGGCCTGATTCAGTCATGGGTACGGGACTGAAATAGACCAGGTGAGTGCTGCTAAGAGCAGTTCTACTATTTCATATGTGAGGCCGTTTGGCACATTTATAAAAATATTTTAGTGTTAGGACTGCCCCAAATGAGATTTGCCGTGGAGTGGCGCGGTGGCTCAAGAAATTGCAATTTTTTGCCAAAAATCTCAAATTTATAATAAGTACAGTTGGAATTTTTAGTGCTGTAGTGCACATTTAGTGCTAGCTTTTTTGTTTTTTCTTAACAATTCTGTAGCAGAGGCAACTGGGCAAACGCCTTTTCTCCTCAATAATGGACAACATCCTCGGGTACCACTACCCTTTCCTTCTACCTCTTCTTCGTCTCTAGTGACAGACTGGGCAACTAATGCCAGGGAGGTTTGGGATCAAGCACAAGGAGTGATTCAGGCGTCCAAGGATCGCATGAAGACTGTTGCTGATCGGTTCCGCCGTCCTGCTCCATTGTTCTCCCCAGGGGATTTTGCGTGGCTTTCTGCAAAGAATGTGGAATTAAAAATTCAGTCATCCAAATTTTCTCCACAGTTCTTGGGTCCTTATCAGGTGCTCAGACAGGTGAATCTTGTAGACTACCAGTTGAAATTGCCCTCGCGTCTCCGGATGCATGACAAGTTTCATGTTTCTTTGTTGAAGCCCGCAATCCTTCCTCATGTGAAAGAGGCGAGGTCTCCCTCTTCCGACTCCTCTCAAACCAGCTATCCTGTACTAGCTATTGTGGGTACCAAATCAGTTCATTGGCGCAGGTATTTCCTGACAGATTGGGAGGGTTATGGCCCGGAACATGGCTCTTCAGAGACAGAGGAAGCCATTGATGCTCACGACTAGAGATGAGCGAACCGGCCGCGGTTCGGCTCGAGTTTGGTTCGCCGAACGGAGGTCTCGTTCGAGTTCGGTTTGGCGAACCACTCGAACCGCATAGGAAACAATGGGAGGCAATCACAAACACATAAAAACACCTAGAAAACACCCTAAAAGGTGTCCAAAAGGTGACAAACAACTCACAACACAACACAAACACATGGGAAAGTGACAAGAACAAATTCTCATGCGAAAACAAAAGAGAGTAACGAGGAAAAAGAGGACGAGACACAGATATAGGCATGGCACGCCCTTCTAAAATCATGTAAAACACCGCAAGGTGACTCCAAGTGGAGTCTCCCTTTTTTCCAAAAATTGGGCCACACACACACCCACCCCTTCATTGGCAGCTCTTGTGCCCCAGTTGTACACTTCACAGCTAGATTTGCATCAAGCACATTCAAAAATATGCCATACTTAACTGTCCCCAGGATGACACCGGGGTAGGTAGCAAAGTCTTTCCTGATCCCAGCTCGGTTCATCTTGGATCATTTTTAAAAACAATGTAAGCAAGGGTTACTCCAAGCGGAGTCTCCCTTTTTTTCCAAAAATTGTGCCCCACACACACCCACCCATTCAGTGGCAGCACTTCTGCCCCAGTTGTACACTTCACAGCTAGATTTGCATCAAGCACATTCAAAAATACGCCATACTTTACCATCCCCAGGATGACCCCGGGGTAGGTAGCAAAGTCTTTGCTGAACCATGACTTGTTCATCTTGGCTCCTTTTTAGAGATGAGCGAACCGGCCGTGGTTCGGCTCGAGTTCGGTTCATCCAACGGGGGTCCCGTTCGAGTTCGGTTCGGCGAACGTTCGACGAACCGAACTCGAACCGCATAGGAAACAATGGCAGGCAATCACAAACACATAAAAACACCTAGAAAACACCCTCAAAGGTGTCCAAAAGGTGATAAACAACTCACAACACAACACAAACACATGGGAAAGTGACAAGGACATATACTCATGCGAAAACAAAGGAGCTGGACAAGGAAAAAGAGGAGGAGACACAGATATGGGTATATGCAAGGGAACGTCCATGCCATTACTGTGCAACTTGAGCCCTGCTCATTTTAGGCTTCCAATCTGGATAAATTGCCTGAGCTCACCACGTATGCCTTGGGGATCTTGTTGTGTCCCGCAGCCAGCGTTTTCGCGGAACGTGTCCTCAGTGCTGCTGGGGGTGTGCTGACAGCTAAGCACACGCATCTGTCCACTGACAATGTGTACAGACTAACGTTCACCAAGATGAACAAGTCATGGCTCTCAGAGGACTTTTCTTCCCCTGGCTCAGCCAGGGGAGGCAAAAGGCACGTGTATTTTTGAGAGTGCTTCATGCAAAGCATCTTTTTCATCTTGAAAATGGGGGTCAACTGTTGCCAGTCAAGTGGGGGGTGTGTGTGGCCCAATTAGTGGAAATGAGGGAGACTGTGGTTGGAGTCCCCTCGCTTTTGAAAAAAGAACCAAGATGAACAAGTCATGGCTCTCAGAGGACTTTTCTTCCCCTGGCTCAGCCAGGGGAGGTGAAAGGCACGCGTATTTTTGAGAGTGCTTCATGCAAAGCATCTTTTTCATCTTGAAAATGGGGGTCAACTGATGCCAGTCAAGTGGGGTGTGTGTGGCCCAATTAGTGGAAACGAGGGAGACTGTGGTTGGAGTCCCCTCGCTTTTTAAAAAAGAACCAAGATGAACAAGTCATGGCTCTCAGAGGACTTTTCTTCCCCTGGCTCAGCCAGGGGAGGTGACAGGCACGCGTATTTTTGAGAGTGCTTCATGCAAAGCATCTTTTTCATCTTGAAATTGGGGGTCAACTGATGCCAGTCAAGTGGGGTGTGTGTGGCCCAATTAGTGGAAACGAGGGAGACTGTGGTTGGAGTCCCCTCGCTTTTGAAAAAAGAACCAAGATGAACAAGTCATGGCTCTCAGAGGACTTTTCTTCCCGTGGCTCATCCAGGGGAGGTGAAAGGCATGCATATTTTTGAGAGTGCTTCATGCAAAGCATCTTTTTCATCTTGAAAATGGGGGTCAACTGTTGCCAGTCAAGTGGGGTGTGTGTGGCCCAATTAGTGGAAACGAGGGAGACTGTGGTTGGAGTCCCCTTGCTGTGTTTTACATGCTTTTAGAAGGGCAATACATGGCTTAGAGCTTGACTTTAAGCATCTGCAAACTGTTGGCTACCAAAATGCTTCCTTTCCAACCTTTTTAACCGAGGATTTTCGAGACCTTATGCCCATCGCAGTGCCCCAAGAGCCGATGCCCAGGCGCCACTTCTTCTCCAACAAAGGCGTGCACGCGCTACACCAGCATGTCGCACCAAACATCACCGCTTCTTTGAGAAACTGTGTGACAGGGTGCATTTCACCACAGATACTTGGCCCAGTAAGCATGGACAGGGGCGTTACATGTCGCTGACTGGGCAATGGGTTACTATGGGGAGAGATGGAGAAGGGTCTGCTGTACAAGTCTTGCTGTCCCCACGAGTTATATCAATCCTTCCTCTGTATGTAGAAGTTAATACACTGCTTCTGCCTCCTCAACCTCGTGTGGGTCCTTCACCTCGGCCCAAACCCTGTGTGGTCAGGGCACCCTTCCTTGTAACTGCGCACAAGGAAAACCACCCACCTCCTCCTTACTATGCTGGCAGCAGAGCTCAATGCCATCATGCGGTCAAATGTTTACTTTGAAATGTATGGGAAATGTGAGTCACACCGCTGAGAAGTTGTGGACGGTTAGCTCTGGAGACCAAGTTTCATCAATGGTTGTCTCCACTCAACCAGCAGCCAGGGAAGGCCGAGCTTGACAATGATGCAAACATGGGTGCGGCCCTTCGCCGTGACAATGTGACACATGTGCCTTGTGTGGCTTACGTGTTGAATCTAATTCTCCAGCAATTTTTAAAACACCATCCCGGCCTACATGGCCTTGTGCAGCGGGCACGCTCGCTATGTGCTCACTTCCATCGTTCGCACACAGCAGCTCAACAACTTTCGTCGCTCCAGAAGTCTTTAGGTCTGGTGGTTAAACGCCTGAAATGCGATGTGCCGACACGCAGGAATTTGAATCTGCACATGTTGCAGCGTTTGAGGCAGCACAGCCAAACAATGCTGCAATACGTTATGATGTATAGCCTGGCCTAACTTGATCCAGAGGTGGTGCAGATCACGCTGCTGGAGTGGTGTCAGATCAAGGACCTATGCACCCTTCTACACAGTTTACAAATGACGACGAAGATGTTTAGCACTGGCAATGCCATTCTCAGCGTGACAATTCTGGTCATCTACATGATGGAGCACACTGTAAGCATTATTCGGACTCAGGTGTTGGGACAAGAGGAAGGGGAGGAAGTACAGGAGGAGTCATATGCGGAAGGGATAACAAGATCTACGAGGTCCAGATGGTCAGCGGCACCTAGGCGGCAGTCATGGTGGGTGAGAGGGATTAACAAGGGAGCATAGTATCAGCAAAAAGTGTTGAGGAAGGTGCAGGAGCCCATGAAGAAATGGAGGACGAACTGGCAATGGGCATGGAAGACTCAGCAGATGAGTGAGAGCTTGCTCACATTTTGGTTGTGCGAGGTTGGGGGGAGAGGGCAGAGGAAGGAGGCACGATTCTCACCTCTCTGCCACCAACACACCAAGGACTTGGTCCTCCTGGATGCACAAGACACATGAGCGCCTTCTTGCTGCACTACCTACAACTAGAGATGAGCGAACCGGTCGTGGTTCGGCTCGAGTTCGGTTTGCCGAACGGAGGTCCCGTTCGAGTTCGGTTCGTCGAACGTTCGATGAACCGAACTCGAACTGCATAGGAAACAATGGCAGGCATTCACAAACACATAAAAACACCTAGAAAACACCCTCAAAGGTGTCCAAAAGGTGACAAACAACTCACAACATAACACAAACACATGGGAAAGTGACAAGAACAAATTCTCATGCGAAAACAAAAGAGAGTAACGAGGAAAAAGAGGACGAGACACAGATATAGGCATGGCACGCCCTTCTAAAATCATGTAAAACACCGCAAGGTGACTCCAAGCGGAGTCTCCCTTTTTTCCAAAAATTGGGCCCCACACACACCCACCCCTTCAGTGGCAGCAGTTGTGCCCCAGTTGTACACTTCACAGCTAGATTTGCATCAAGCACATTCAAAAATACGCCATTGTTAACCGTCCCCAGGATGACCGCGGGGTAGGTAGCAAAGTCTTTAATGATCCCAGCTCTGTTCATCTTGGATCATTTTTAAATTTTTAAAAACAATGTAAGCAAGGGTTACTCCAATTGGAGTCTCCCTTTTTTTCCAAAAATTGTGCCCCACACACACCCATTCATTCAGTGGCAGCACTTGTGCCCTAGTTGTACACTTCACAGCTAGATTTGCATCAAGCACATTCAATAATACGCCATTGTTAACCGTCCCCAGGATGACCCCGGGGTAGGTAGCAAAGTCTTTCCTGATCCCAGCTCTGTTTATCTTGGATCATTTTTAAAAACAATGTAAGCAAGGGTTACTCCAAGCGGAGTCTCCCTTTTTTCCAAAAATTGGGCCCCACACACACCCACCCCTTCAGTGGCAGCAGTTGTGCCCCAGTTGTACACTTCACAGCTAGATTTGCATCAAGCACATTCAAAAATATGCCATTGTTAACCGTCCCCAGGATGACACCGGGGTAGGTAGCAAAGTCTTTGCTGAACCATGACTTGTTCATCTTGGCTCCTTTTTAGAGATGAGCGAACCGGCCGTGGTTCGGCTCGAGTTCGGTTCATCCAATGGGGGTCCCGTTCGAGTTCGGTTCGGCGAACGTTCGACGAACCGAACTCGAACTGCATAGGAAACAATGGCAGGCAATCACAAACACATAAAAACACCTAGAAAACACCCTCAAAGGTGTCCAAAAGGTGATAAACAACTCACAAAACAACACAAACACATGGGAAAGTGACAAGGACATATACTCATGCGAAAACAAAGGAGCTGGACAAGGAAAAAGAGGAGGAGACACAGATATGGGTATATGCAAGGGAACGTCCATGCCATTACTGTGCAACTTGAGCCCTGCTCATTTTAGGCTTTCAATCTGGATAAATTGCCTGAGCTCACCACGTACGCCTTGGGGATCTTGTTGTGTCCCGCAGCCAGCGTTTTCGCGGAACGTGTCCTCAGTGCTGCTGGGGGTGTGCTGACAGCTAAGCACACGCATCTGTCCACTGACAATGTGTACAGACTAACGTTCACCAAGATGAACAAGTCATGGCTCTCAGAGGACTTTTCTTCCCCTGGCTCAGCCAGGGGAGGCAAAAGGCACGTGTATTTTTGAGAGTGCTTCATGCAAAGCATCTTTTTCATCTTGAAAATGGGGGTCAACTGTTGCCAGTCAAGTGGGGGGTGTGTGTGGCCCAATTAGTGGAAATGAGGGAGACTGTGGTTGGAGTCCCCTCGCTTTTGAAAAAAGAACCAAGATGAACAAGTCATGGCTCTCAGAGGACTTTTCTTCCCCTGGCTCAGCCAGGGGAGGTGAAAGGCACGCGTATTTTTGAGAGTGCTTCATGCAAAGCATCTTTTTCATCTTGAAAATGGGGGTCAACTGATGCCAGTCAAGTGGGGTGTGTGTGGCCCAATTAGTGGAAACGAGGGAGACTGTGGTTGGAGTCCCCTCGCTTTTTAAAAAAGAACCAAGATGAACAAGTCATGGCTCTCAGAGGACTTTTCTTCCCCTGGCTCAGCCAGGGGAGGTGACAGGCACGCGTATTTTTGAGAGTGCTTCATGCAAAGCATCTTTTTCATCTTGAAATTGGGGGTCAACTGATGCCAGTCAAGTGGGGTGTGTGTGGCCCAATTAGTGGAAACGAGTGAGACTGTGGTTGGAGTCCCCTCGCTTTTGAAAAAAGAACCAAGATGAACAAGTCATGGCTCTCAGAGGACTTTTCTTCCCCTGGCTCATCCAGGGGAGGTGAAAGGCATGCATATTTTTGAGAGTGCTTCATGCAAAGCATCTTTTTCATCTTGAAAATGGGGGTCAACTGTTGCCAGTCAAGTGGGGTGTGTGTGGCCCAATTAGTGGAAACGAGGGAGACTGTGGTTGGAGTCCCCTTGCTGTGTTTTACATGCTTTTAGAAGGGCAATACATGGCTTAGAGCTTGACTTTAAGCATCTGCAAACTGTTGGCTACCAAAATGCTTCCTTTCCAACCTTTTTAACCGAGGATTTTCGAGACCTTATGCCCATCGCAGTGCCCCAAGAGCCGATGCCCAGGCGCCACTTCTTCTCCAACAAAGGCGTGCACGCGCTACACCAGCATGTCGCACCAAACATCACCGCTTCTTTGAGAAACTGTGTGACAGGGTGCATTTCACCACAGATACTTGGCCCAGTAAGCATGGACAGGGGCGTTACATGTCGCTGACTGGGCAATGGGTTACTATGGGGAGAGATGGAGAAGGGTCTGCTGTACAAGTCTTGCTGTCCCCACGAGTTATATCAATCCTTCCTCTGTATGTAGAAGTTAATACACTGCTTCTGCCTCCTCAACCTCGTGTGGGTCCTTCACCTCGGCCCAAACCCTGTGTGGTCAGGGCACCCTTCCTTGTAACTGCGCACAAGGAAAACCACCCACCTCCTCCTTACTATGCTGGCAGCAGAGCTCAATGCCATCATGCGGTCAAATGTTTACTTTGAAATGTATGGGAAATGTGAGTCACACCGCTGAGAAGTTGTGGACGGTTAGCTCTGGAGACCAAGTTTCATCAATGGTTGTCTCCACTCAACCAGCAGCCAGGGAAGGCCGAGCTTGACAATGATGCAAACATGGGTGCGGCCCTTCGCCGTGACAATGTGACACATGTGCCTTGTGTGGCTTACGTGTTGAATCTAATTCTCCAGCAATTTTTAAAACACCATCCCGGCCTACATGGCCTTGTGCAGCGGGCACGCTCGCTATGTGCTCACTTCCATCGTTCGCACACAGCAGCTCAACAACTTTCGTCGCTCCAGAAGTCTTTAGGTCTGGTGGTTAAACGCCTGAAATGCGATGTGCCGACACGCAGGAATTTGAATCTGCACATGTTGCAGCGTTTGAGGCAGCACAGCCAAACAATGCTGCAATACGTTATGATGTATAGCCTGGCCTAACTTGATCCAGAGGTGGTGCAGATCACGCTGCTGGAGTGGTGTCAGATCAAGGACCTATGCACCCTTCTACACAGTTTACAAATGACGACGAAGATGTTTAGCACTGGCAATGCCATTCTCAGCGTGACAATTCTGGTCATCTACATGATGGAGCACACTGTAAGCATTATTCGGACTCAGGTGTTGGGACAAGAGGAAGGGGAGGAAGTACAGGAGGAGTCATATGCGGAAGGGATAACAAGATCTACGAGGTCCAGATGGTCAGCGGCACCTAGGCGGCAGTCATGGTGGGTGAGAGGGATTAACAAGGGAGCATAGTATCAGCAAAAAGTGTTGAGGAAGGTGCAGGAGCCCATGAAGAAATGGAGGACGAACTGGCAATGGGCATGGAAGACTCAGCAGATGAGTGAGAGCTTGCTCACATTTTGGTTGTGCGAGGTTGGGGGGAGAGGGCAGAGGAAGGAGGCACGATTCTCACCTCTCTGCCACCAACACACCAAGGACTTGGTCCTCCTGGATGCACAAGACACATGAGCGCCTTCTTGCTGCACTACCTACAACTAGAGATGAGCGAACCGGTCGTGGTTCGGCTCGAGTTCGGTTTGCCGAACGGAGGTCCCGTTCGAGTTCGGTTCGTCGAACGTTCGATGAACCGAACTCGAACTGCATAGGAAACAATGGCAGGCATTCACAAACACATAAAAACACCTAGAAAACACCCTCAAAGGTGTCCAAAAGGTGACAAACAACTCACAACACAACACAAACACATGGGAAAGTGACAAGAACAAATTCTCATGCGAAAACAAAAGAGAGTAACGAGGAAAAAGAGGACGAGACACAGATATAGGCATGGCACGCCCTTCTAAAATCATGTAAAACACCGCAAGGTGACTCCAAGCGGAGTCTCCCTTTTTTCCAAAAATTGGGCCCCACACACACCCACCCCTTCAGTGGCAGCAGTTGTGCCCCAGTTGTACACTTCACAGCTAGATTTGCATCAAGCACATTCAAAAATACGCCATTGTTAACCGTCCCCAGGATGACCGCGGGGTAGGTAGCAAAGTCTTTAATGATCCCAGCTCTGTTCATCTTGGATCATTTTTAAATTTTTAAAAACAATGTAAGCAAGGGTTACTCCAATTGGAGTCTCCCTTTTTTTCCAAAAATTGTGCCCCACACACACCCATTCATTCAGTGGCAGCACTTGTGCCCTAGTTGTACACTTCACAGCTAGATTTGCATCAAGCACATTCAATAATACGCCATTGTTAACCGTCCCCAGGATGACCCCGGGGTAGGTAGCAAAGTCTTTCCTGATCCCAGCTCTGTTTATCTTGGATCATTTTTAAAAACAATGTAAGCAAGGGTTACTCCAAGCGGAGTCTCCCTTTTTTCCAAAAATTGGGCCCCACACACACCCACCCCTTCAGTGGCAGCAGTTGTGCCCCAGTTGTACACTTCACAGCTAGATTTGCATCAAGCACATTCAAAAATATGCCATTGTTAACCGTCCCCAGGATGACACCGGGGTAGGTAGCAAAGTCTTTGCTGAACCATGACTTGTTCATCTTGGCTCCTTTTTAGAGATGAGCGAACCGGCCGTGGTTCGGCTCGAGTTCGGTTCATCCAATGGGGGTCCCGTTCGAGTTCGGTTCGGCGAACGTTCGACGAACCGAACTCGAACTGCATAGGAAACAATGGCAGGCAATCACAAACACATAAAAACACCTAGAAAACACCCTCAAAGGTGTCCAAAAGGTGATAAACAACTCACAAAACAACACAAACACATGGGAAAGTGACAAGGACATATACTCATGCGAAAACAAAGGAGCTGGACAAGGAAAAAGAGGAGGAGACACAGATATGGGTATATGCAAGGGAACGTCCATGCCATTACTGTGCAACTTGAGCCCTGCTCATTTTAGGCTTTCAATCTGGATAAATTGCCTGAGCTCACCACGTACGCCTTGGGGATCTTGTTGTGTCCCGCAGCCAGCGTTTTCGCGGAACGTGTCCTCAGTGCTGCTGGGGGTGTGCTGACAGCTAAGCACACGCATCTGTCCACTGACAATGTGTACAGACTAACGTTCACCAAGATGAACAAGTCATGGCTCTCAGAGGACTTTTCTTCCCCTGGCTCAGCCAGGGGAGGCAAAAGGCACGTGTATTTTTGAGAGTGCTTCATGCAAAGCATCTTTTTCATCTTGAAAATGGGGGTCAACTGTTGCCAGTCAAGTGGGGGGTGTGTGTGGCCCAATTAGTGGAAATGAGGGAGACTGTGGTTGGAGTCCCCTCGCTTTTGAAAAAAGAACCAAGATGAACAAGTCATGGCTCTCAGAGGACTTTTCTTCCCCTGGCTCAGCCAGGGGAGGTGAAAGGCACGCGTATTTTTGAGAGTGCTTCATGCAAAGCATCTTTTTCATCTTGAAAATGGGGGTCAACTGATGCCAGTCAAGTGGGGTGTGTGTGGCCCAATTAGTGGAAACGAGGGAGACTGTGGTTGGAGTCCCCTCGCTTTTTAAAAAAGAACCAAGATGAACAAGTCATGGCTCTCAGAGGACTTTTCTTCCCCTGGCTCAGCCAGGGGAGGTGACAGGCACGCGTATTTTTGAGAGTGCTTCATGCAAAGCATCTTTTTCATCTTGAAATTGGGGGTCAACTGATGCCAGTCAAGTGGGGTGTGTGTGGCCCAATTAGTGGAAACGAGGGAGACTGTGGTTGGAGTCCCCTCGCTTTTGAAAAAAGAACCAAGATGAACAAGTCATGGCTCTCAGAGGACTTTTCTTCCCCTGGCTCATCCAGGGGAGGTGAAAGGCATGCATATTTTTGAGAGTGCTTCATGCAAAGCATCTTTTTCATCTTGAAAATGGGGGTCAACTGTTGCCAGTCAAGTGGGGTGTGTGTGGCCCAATTAGTGGAAACGAGGGAGACTGTGGTTGGAGTCCCCTTGCTGTGTTTTACATGCTTTTAGAAGGGCAATACATGGCTTAGAGCTTGACTTTAAGCATCTGCAAACTGTTGGCTACCAAAATGCTTCCTTTCCAACCTTTTTAACCGAGGATTTTCGAGACCTTATGCCCATCGCAGTGCCCCAAGAGCCGATGCCCAGGCGCCACTTCTTCTCCAACAAAGGCGTGCACGCGCTACACCAGCATGTCGCACCAAACATCACCGCTTCTTTGAGAAACTGTGTGACAGGGTGCATTTCACCACAGATACTTGGCCCAGTAAGCATGGACAGGGGCGTTACATGTCGCTGACTGGGCAATGGGTTACTATGGGGAGAGATGGAGAAGGGTCTGCTGTACAAGTCTTGCTGTCCCCACGAGTTATATCAATCCTTCCTCTGTATGTAGAAGTTAATACACTGCTTCTGCCTCCTCAACCTCGTGTGGGTCCTTCACCTCGGCCCAAACCCTGTGTGGTCAGGGCACCCTTCCTTGTAACTGCGCACAAGGAAAACCACCCACCTCCTCCTTACTATGCTGGCAGCAGAGCTCAATGCCATCATGCGGTCAAATGTTTACTTTGAAATGTATGGGAAATGTGAGTCACACCGCTGAGAAGTTGTGGACGGTTAGCTCTGGAGACCAAGTTTCATCAATGGTTGTCTCCACTCAACCAGCAGCCAGGGAAGGCCGAGCTTGACAATGATGCAAACATGGGTGCGGCCCTTCGCCGTGACAATGTGACACATGTGCCTTGTGTGGCTTACGTGTTGAATCTAATTCTCCAGCAATTTTTAAAACACCATCCCGGCCTACATGGCCTTGTGCAGCGGGCACGCTCGCTATGTGCTCACTTCCATCGTTCGCACACAGCAGCTCAACAACTTTCGTCGCTCCAGAAGTCTTTAGGTCTGGTGGTTAAACGCCTGAAATGCGATGTGCCGACACGCAGGAATTTGAATCTGCACATGTTGCAGCGTTTGAGGCAGCACAGCCAAACAATGCTGCAATACGTTATGATGTATAGCCTGGCCTAACTTGATCCAGAGGTGGTGCAGATCACGCTGCTGGAGTGGTGTCAGATCAAGGACCTATGCACCCTTCTACACAGTTTACAAATGACGACGAAGATGTTTAGCACTGGCAATGCCATTCTCAGCGTGACAATTCTGGTCATCTACATGATGGAGCACACTGTAAGCATTATTCGGACTCAGGTGTTGGGACAAGAGGAAGGGGAGGAAGTACAGGAGGAGTCATATGCGGAAGGGATAACAAGATCTACGAGGTCCAGATGGTCAGCGGCACCTAGGCGGCAGTCATGGTGGGTGAGAGGGATTAACAAGGGAGCATAGTATCAGCAAAAAGTGTTGAGGAAGGTGCAGGAGCCCATGAAGAAATGGAGGACGAACTGGCAATGGGCATGGAAGACTCAGCAGATGAGTGAGAGCTTGCTCACATTTTGGTTGTGCGAGGTTGGGGGGAGAGGGCAGAGGAAGGAGGCACGATTCTCACCTCTCTGCCACCAACACACCAAGGACTTGGTCCTCCTGGATGCACAAGACACATGAGCGCCTTCTTGCTGCACTACCTACAACTAGAGATGAGCGAACCGGTCGTGGTTCGGCTCGAGTTCGGTTTGCCGAACGGAGGTCCCGTTCGAGTTCGGTTCGTCGAACGTTCGATGAACCGAACTCGAACTGCATAGGAAACAATGGCAGGCATTCACAAACACATAAAAACACCTAGAAAACACCCTCAAAGGTGTCCAAAAGGTGACAAACAACTCACAACACAACACAAACACATGGGAAAGTGACAAGAACAAATTCTCATGCGAAAACAAAAGAGAGTAACGAGGAAAAAGAGGACGAGACACAGATATAGGCATGGCACGCCCTTCTAAAATCATGTAAAACACCGCAAGGTGACTCCAAGCGGAGTCTCCCTTTTTTCCAAAAATTGGGCCCCACACACACCCACCCCTTCAGTGGCAGCAGTTGTGCCCCAGTTGTACACTTCACAGCTAGATTTGCATCAAGCACATTCAAAAATACGCCATTGTTAACCGTCCCCAGGATGACCGCGGGGTAGGTAGCAAAGTCTTTAATGATCCCAGCTCTGTTCATCTTGGATCATTTTTAAATTTTTAAAAACAATGTAAGCAAGGGTTACTCCAATTGGAGTCTCCCTTTTTTTCCAAAAATTGTGCCCCACACACACCCATTCATTCAGTGGCAGCACTTGTGCCCTAGTTGTACACTTCACAGCTAGATTTGCATCAAGCACATTCAATAATACGCCATTGTTAACCGTCCCCAGGATGACCCCGGGGTAGGTAGCAAAGTCTTTCCTGATCCCAGCTCTGTTTATCTTGGATCATTTTTAAAAACAATGTAAGCAAGGGTTACTCCAAGCGGAGTCTCCCTTTTTTCCAAAAATTGGGCCCCACACACACCCACCCCTTCAGTGGCAGCAGTTGTGCCCCAGTTGTACACTTCACAGCTAGATTTGCATCAAGCACATTCAAAAATACGCCATTGTTAACCGTCCCCAGGATGACACCGGGGTAGGTAGCAAAGTCTTTGCTGAACCATGACTTGTTCATCTTGGCTCCTTTTAAAAAACACAGCAAGCAAGGGTTACTCCAATTGGAGTCTCCCTTTTTTTCCAAAAATTGTGCCCCACACACACCCATTCATTCAGTGGCAGCACTTGTGCCCTAGTTGTACACTTCACAGCTAGATTTGCATCAAGCACATTTAAAAATACGCCATTGTTACCTGTCCCCAGGATGACCGCAGGGTAGGTAGCAAAGTCTTTCCTGATCCCAGCTCTGTTCATCTTGGATCATTTTTAAAAGCAATGTAAGCAAGGGTTACTCCAAGTGGAGTCTCCCTTTTTTCCAAAAATTGGGCCCCACACACACCCACCCCTTCAGTGGCAGCAGTTGTGCCCCAGTTGTACACTTCACAGCTAGATTTGCATCAAGCACATTCAAAAAAACGCCATTGTTAACCGTCCCCAGGATGACCCCGGGGTAGGTAGCAAAGTCTTTCCTGATCCCAGCTCTGTTTATCTTGGATCATTTTTAAAAACTTTGTAAGCAAGGGTTACTCCAAGCGGAGTCTCCCTTTTTTCCAAAAATTGGGCCCCACACACACCCATCCCTTCAGTGGCAGCAGTTGTGCCCCAGTTGTACACTTCACAGCTAGATTTGCATCAAGCACATTCAAAAATGCGCCATTGTTAACCGTCCCCAGGATGACCCCGGGGTAGGCAGCAAAGTCTTTCCTGATCCCAGCTCTGTTCATCTTGGATCATTTTTAAAAACAATGTAAGCAAGGGTTACTCCAATTGGAGTCTCCCTTTTTTTCCAAAAAATGTGCCCCGCACACACCCACCCATTCAGTGGCAGCACTTGTGCCCTAGTTGTACACTTCACAGCTAGATTTGCATCAAGCACATTTAAAAATACGCCATTGTTAACCGTCCCCAGGATGACCCCGGGGTAGGTAGCAAAGTTTCCTGATCCCAGCGCTGTGCATCTTGGATCATTTTTAAAAACAATGTAAGCAAGGGTTACTCCAAGCGGAGTCTCCCTTTTTTCCAAAAATTGGGCCCCACACACACCCACCCATTCAGTGGCAGCACTTGTGCCCCAGTTGTACACTTCACAGCTAGATTTGCATCAAGCACATTCAAAAATACGCCATACTTAACCGTTCCCAGGATGACCCCGGGGTAGGTAGCAAAGTCTTTGCTGAACCATGACTTGTTCATCTTGGCTCCTTTTAAAAAACACAGCAAGCAAGGGTTACTCTAAGCGGAGTCTCCCTTTTTTCCAAAAATTGGGCCACACAGACACTCACCCCTTCAGTGGCAGCACTTGTGCCCCAGTTATACACTTCACAGCTAGATTTGCATCAAGCACATTCAAAAATATGCCATACTTAACCGTCCCCAGGATGACACCGGGGTAGGTAGCAAAGTCTTTCCTGATCCCAGCTCGGTTCATCTTGGATCATTTTTAAAAACAATGTAAGCAAGGGTTACTCCAAGCGGAGTCTCCCTTTTTTTCCAAAAATTGTGCCCCACACACACCCACCCATTCAGTGGCAGCACTTCTGCCCCAGTTGTACACTTCACAGCTAGATTTGCATCAAGCACATTCAAAAATACGCCATACTTTACCGTCCCCAGGATGACCCCGGGGTAGGTAGCAAAGTCTTTGCTGAACCATGACTTGTTCATCTTGGCTCCTTTTTAGAGATGAGCGAACCGGCCGTGGTTCGGCTCGAGTTCGGTTCATCCAACGGGGGTCCCGTTCGAGTTCGGTTCGGCGAACGTTCGACGAACCGAACCGCATAGGAAACAATGGCAGGCAATCACAAACACATAAAAACACCTAGAAAACACCCTCAAAGGTGTCCAAAAGGTGATAAACAACTCACAACACAACACAAACACATGGGAAAGTGACAAGGACATATACTCATGCGAAAACAAAGGAGCTGGACAAGGAAAAAGAGGAGGAGACACAGATATGGGTATATGCAAGGGAACGTCCATGCCATTACTGTGCAACTTGAGCCCTGCTCATTTTAGGCTTCCAATCTGGATAAATTGCCTGAGCTCACCACGTACGCCTTGGGGATCTTGTTGTGTCCCGCAGCCAGCGTTTTCGCGGAATGTGTCCTCAGTGCTGCTGGGGGTGTGCTGACAGCTAAGCACACGCATCTGTCCACTGACAATGTGTACAGACTAACGTTCACCAAGATGAACAAGTCATGGCTCTCAGAGGACTTTTCTTCCCCTGGCTCAGCCAGGGGAGGTGAAAGGCACGCGTATTTTTGAGAGTGCTTCATGCAAAGCATCTTTTTCATCTTGAAAATGGGGGTCAACTGATGCCAGTCAAGTGGGGTGTGTGTGGCCCAATTAGTGGAAACGAGGGAGACTGTGGTTGGAGTCCCCTCGCTTTTGAAAAAAGAACCAAGATGGACAAGTCATGGCTCTCAGAGGACTTTTCTTCCCCTGGCTCAGCCAGGGGAGGTGACAGGCACGCGTATTTTTGAGAGTGCTTCATGCAAAGCATCTTTTTCATCTTGAAATTGGGGGTCAACTGATGCCAGTCAAGTGGGGTGTGTGTGTGGCCCAATTAGTGGAAACGAGGGAGACTGTGGTTGGAGTCCCCTCGCTTTTGAAAAAAGAACCAAGATGAACAAGTCATGGTTCTCAGAGGACTTTTCTTCCCCTGGCTCATCCAGGGGAGGTGAAAGGCATGCATATTTTTGAGAGTGCTTCATGCAAAGCATCTTTTTCATCTTGAAAATGGGGGTCAACTGTTGCCAGTCAAGTGGGGTGTGTGTGGCCCAATTAGTGGAAACGAGGGAGACTGTGGTTGGAGTCCCCTTGCTGTGTTTTACATGCTTTTAGAAGGGCAAGACATGGCTTAGAGCTTGACTTTAAGCATCTGCAAACTGTTGGCTACCAAAATGCTTCCTTTCCAACCTTTTTAACCGAGGATTTTCGAGACCTTATGCCCATCGCAGTGCCCCAAGAGCCGATGCCCAGGCGCCACTTCTTCTCCAACAAAGGCGTGCACGCGCTACACCAGCATGTCGCACCAAACATCACCGCTTCTTTGAGAAACTGTGTGACAGGGTGCATTTCACCACAGATACTTGGCCCAGTAAGCATGGACAGGGGCGTTACATGTCGCTGACTGGGCAATGGGTTACTATGGGGAGAGATGGAGAAGGGTCTGCTGTACAAGTCTTGCTGTCCCCACGAGTTATATCAATCCTTCCTCTGTATGTAGAAGTTAATACACTGCTTCTGCCTCCTCAACCTCGTGTGGGTCCTTCACCTCGGCCCAAACCCTGTGTGGTCAGGGCACCCTTCCTTGTAACTGCGCACAAGGAAAACCACACACCTCCTCCTTACTATGCTGGCAGCAGAGCTCAATGCCATCATGCGGTCAAATGTTTACTTTGAAATGTATGGGAAATGTGAGTCACACCGCTGAGAAGTTGTGGACGGTTAGCTCTGGAGACCAAGTTTCATCAATGGTTGTCTCCACTCAACCAGCAGCCAGGGAAGGCCGAGCTTGACAATGATGCAAACATGGGAGCGGCCCTTCGCCGTGACAATGTGACACATGTGCCTTGTGTGGCTTACGTGTTGAATCTAATTCTCCAGCAATTTTTAAAACACCATCCCGGCCTACATGGCCTTGTGCAGCGGGCACGCTCGCTATGTGCTCACTTCCATCGTTCGCACACAGCAGCTCAACAACTTTCGTCGCTCCAGAAGTCTTTAGGTCTGGTGGTTAAACGCCTGAAATGCGATGTGCCGACACGCAGGAATTTGAATCTGCACATGTTGCAGCGTTTGAGGCAGCACAGCCAAACAATGCTGCAATACGTTATGATGTATAGCCTGGCCTAACTTGATCCAGAGGTGGTGCAGATCACGCTGCTGGAGTGGTGTCAGATCAAGGACCTATGCACCCTTCTACACAGTTTACAAATGTCGACGAAGATGTTTAGCACTGGCAATGCCATTCTCAGCGTGACAATTCTGGTCATCTACATGATGGAGCACACTGTAAGCATTATTCGGAGTCAGGTGTTGGGACAAGAGGAAAGGGAGGAAGTACAGGAGGAGTCATATGCGGAAAGGATAACAAGATCTACGAGGTCCAGATGGTCAGCGGCACCTAGGCGGCAGTCATGGTGGGTGAGAGGGATTAACAAGGGAGCATAGTATCATCAAAAAGTGTTGAGGAAGGTGCAGAAGCCCATGAAGAAATGGAGGACGAACTGGCAATGGGCATGGAAGACTCAGCAGATGAGTGAGAGCTTGCTCACATTTTGGTTGTGCGAGGTTGGGGGGAGAGGGCAGAGGAAGGAGGCACGATTCTCACCTCTCTGCCACCAACACACCAAGGACTTGGTCCTCCTGGATGCACAAGACACATGAGCGCCTTCTTGCTGCACTACCTACAACTAGAGATGAGCGAACCGGTCGTGGTTCGGCTCGAGTTCGGTTTGCCGAACGGAGGTCCCGTTCGAGTTCGGTTCGTCGAACGTTCGATGAACCGAACTCGAACTACATAGGAAACAATGGCAGGCATTCACAAACACATAAAAACACCTAGAAAACACCCTCAAAGGTGTCCAAAAGGTGACAAACAACTCACAACACAACACAAACACATGGGAAAGTGACAAGAACAAATTCTCATGCGAAAACAAAAGAGAGTAACGAGGAAAAAGAGGACGAGACACAGATATAGGCATGGCACGCCCTTCTAAAATCATGTAAAACACCGCAAGGTGACTCCAAGCGGAGTCTCCCTTTTTTCCAAAAATTGGGCCCCACACACACCCACCCCTTCAGTGGCAGCAGTTGTGCCCCAGTTGTACACTTCACAGCTAGATTTGCATCAAGCACATTCAAAAATACGCCATTGTTAACCGTCCCCAAGATGACCGCGGGGTAGGTAGCAAAGTCTTTCCTGATCCCAGCTCTGTTCATCTTGGATCATTTTTAAATTTTTAAAAACAATGTAAGCAAGGGTTACTCCAATTGGAGTCTCCCTTTTTTTCCAAAAATTGTGCCCCACACACACCCATTCATTCAGTGGCAGCACTTGTGCCCTAGTTGTACACTTCACAGCTAGATTTGCATCAAGCACATTCAATAATACGCCATTGTTAACCGTCCCCAGGATGACCCCGGGGTAGGTAGCAAAGTCTTTCCTGATCCCAGCTCTGTTTATCTTGGATCATTTTTAAAAACAATGTAAGCAAGGGTTACTCCAAGCGGAGTCTCCCTTTTTTCCAAAAATTGGGCCCCACACACACCCACCCCTTCAGTGGCAGCAGTTGTGCCCCAGTTGTACACTTCACAGCTAGATTTGCATCAAGCACATTCAAAAATACGCCATTGTTAACCGTCCCCAGGATGACACCGGGGTAGGTAGCAAAGTCTTTGCTGAACCATGACTTGTTCATCTTGGCTCCTTTTAAAAAACACAGCAAGCAAGGGTTACTCCAATTGGAGTCTCCCTTTTTTTCCAAAAATTGTGCCCCACACACACCCATTCATTCAGTGGCAGCACTTGTGCCCTAGTTGTACACTTCACAGCTAGATTTGCATCAAGCACATTCAAAAATACGCCATTGTTACCTGTCCCCAGGATGACCGCAGGGTAGGTAGCAAAGTCTTTCCTGATCCCAGCTCTGTTCATCTTGGATCATTTTTAAAAGTAATGTAAGCAAGGGTTACTCCAAGTGGAGTCTCCCTTTTTTCCAAAAATTGGGCCCCACACACACCCACCCCTTCAGTGGCAGCAGTTGTGCCCCAGTTGTACACTTCACAGCTAGATTTGCATCAAGCACATTCAAAACAACGCCATTGTTAACCGTCCCCAGGATGACCCCGGGGTAGGTAGCAAAGTCTTTCCTGATCCCAGCTCTGTTCATCTTGGATCATTTTTAAAAACAATGTAAGCAAGGGTTACTCCAAGCGGAGTCTCCCTTTTTTCCAAAAATTGGGCCCCACACACACCCATCCCTTCAGTGGCAGCAGTTGTGCCCCAGTTGTACACTTCACAGCTAGATTTGCATCAAGCACATTCAAAAATGCGCCATTGTTAACCGTCCCCAGGATGACCCCGGGGTAGGCAGCAAAGTCTTTCCTGATCCCAGCTCTGTTCATCTTGGATCATTTTTAAAAACAATGTAAGCAAGGGTTACTCCAATTGGAGTCTCCCTTTTTTTCCAAAAAATGTGCCCCGCACACACCCACCCATTCAGTGGCAGCACTTGTGCCCTAGTTGTACACTTCACAGCTAGATTTGCATCAAGCACATTTAAAAATACGCCATTGTTAACCGTCCCCAGGATGACCCCGGGGTAGGTAGCAAAGTTTCCTGATCCCAGCGCTGTGCATCTTGGATCATTTTTAAAAACAATGTAAGCAAGGGTTACTCCAAGCGGAGTCTCCCTTTTTTCCAAAAATTGGGCCACACAGACACCCCATCAGTGGCAGCACTTGTGCCCTAGTTGCAAACAGGATGTTTTGATTTGCATCAAGCACATTCCAAATCCACAAGCATTTACTCTCCCCAGGATGACACAGGGGTAGTAAAATCCTTGTGGATCCATTACTTGTTCATTTTGATGAACGATAGTCTGTCCACATTGTCACTGGACAGACGCGTGCGCTTATCTGTCAGCACACACCCAGAAGCACTGAAGACACGTTCAGAGACAACGCTGGCAGCTGGACACGACAAAATCTCCAAGGCATAAGTGGAGAGCTCTGGACATTTTTCAAGATTTAAAGCCCAAAATGAGCAAGGCTCCATTTGCAAAGTCATGGCATCGATGTTCATTTGCAGATACTTTTGTATCATCCTCTCCAGCCGTTGACTATGTGTCAGACTTGTTGTCTCTGTTGGCCTTGCAAAGGAGGGTCTAAAAAAATTATGAAAAGATTCCATAAAATTGCTGTTACCAGTAGCACCAGATAGGGTGCTACTGGTACGGGTAGACTGTTGAAGATGACGAGACCGTCCCATGTTTGTCAAGTTACAACTGGGAGATTCACTCCCTGCACCTGCACAGTTGTTTGGTGGAAAAGCCGAGCTAAGATCGAGTAACAGCTTCTGCTGATACTCCTGCATACGTGCGTCCCTTTCTATGGCTGGAATTATGTCACACAATTTGGACTTGTACCGGGGATCTAATAGTGTGGCAAGCCAGTAGTCATCATCACTTCTAATTTTGACAATACGAGGGTCATGTTGGAGGTAGTGAAGCAAGAAAGCACTCATTCGTCTTGCGCAGCCATGCGGACCAAGTCCACGCTGTGTTTGTGGCATAGAGGTGCTAACCGTTCTTTCTTCCTCTGACATCTCCCCCCAAACCTCTTTCAACTGAAATTTGACCAAGGTCTCCCTCATCCGCTGAGTCTTCCATGTCCATGGACAGTTCATCCTCCATTTCTTCATGTTCTCCTGCACCTTCCTCAACATTTCGCCTGCTACCATGCGCCCTTGTTGATCCCTGTCCCCCATGGTCCCATGCCTGCCGCATTGGTGATGATGAACGTCTGGACCTTGGTGATGTTGTTGTGTCTTGCGCATATGAATCCTCCTGTAGTTCCTCCCCTTCCTGTTGTCCCACCCCCTGACTCCGAATAGTGTTTAGCGTGTGCTCCAGCATGTAAATGACTGGAATTGTCATGCTGATAATGGCATTGTCAGCGCTAAACATATTCGTCGCCATGTCGAAACTGTGCAGAAGGGTGCATAGGTCCTTGATCTGAGACCACTCCATTAGGGTGATCTTCCCCACCTCTGCATCTCGTTGGCCCAGGCTATACGTCATGACGTATTGCACCAGGGCTCGGCGGTGCTGCCACAGTCGCTGTAACATGTGGAGAGTCGAATTCCAGCGTGCCGCCACATCGCATTTCAGGCGATCAACCGGCAGGCCGAAAGACTTCTGGAGCGATGCACGTTGCTCAGCTGCGGCGGTTGAACGGCGGAAGTGAGCAGACAGTTTTCGTGCCCTGGTCAGAAGGCCATCTAGGCCGGGATAGTGTGTTAAAAATTGCTGGACAACAAGGTTCAACACGTGAGCCATACAAGGCACGTGTGTCACTTTGCCCAGGCGAAGGGCCGCACCCAGGTTTGCAGCATTGTCGCACACGGCCTTACCAGGCTGCAGGTTGAGTGGAGAAAACCATTTATTAAACTCAGTCTCCAGTGCTGCCCACAACTCAGCCACTGTGTGACTCTTATTTCCAAGACATTTCAAGCTAAAGACCGCCTGATGCCGTTGCGCTCTGCTGCCAGCATAATAATGAGGGGTGCGTGATTCCTTCTGCGCAGTGAGAACGCTGGTGGCCTGACCAGGCAGGCTTGGGGCGGAGGTGGAGGACCCAGATGAGGTGGAGGAGGCAGAAGCAGTGGCGAAACTTGGACAGACAGAGGATTGACACACAAATCGTGGGGATGGCAAGACTTGTGCAGCAGGCCCTTCACCATCTATCACCATAGTTACCCAGTGCCCAGTCAGCGACATGTAACATACCTGTCCATGCTTACTGGTCCAAGTATCGGTGGTGAAATGCACCCATTCACACACAGAGTTTCTCAAGGAAGCGGGGATGTTGTGTGCGACATGCTGGTGTAGCACGGGCACACCTTTCTTAGAGAAGTAGTGGCGACTGGGCATCTGGTACTGGGGCACAGCGACAGACATAAGGTCTCTAAAATCCTGTGTGTCCACCAGGCGGAAAGGCAGCATTTCGGTAGCCAAGAGCTTACAGAGGGATAAAGTCAACCTCTTAGCTTTGTCATGGGTCGCAGGAAATGGCCTTTTATTTGTCCACATCTGAGGGACAGAGATCTGGCTGCTGTGTGTAGACGGTGTTGAGTAGGGTGTCCCTGGAAAAATGCAGGTTTGTGAGGAAAGTGCAGGCGGAGACATGATGTTGCCTTCATCCAACGTTGGTGCTATCGATGTCTGAGAGAGCTGTACACACGCACTTGTTTCCCCTTCCAAACTAACTGACGACCTACCAAGCAAACTGCCTGTTGCGGTTACAGTGGTGGAAGTTGTGCGTGGAAAACCAGGTGTGACAGCTGTCCCCACAGTCCTAGAAGATGAAGAGCGTGCGGATGCACTGGAAGGGGAAGCCGTGGATGGTTCGCTCCGCTAGGCCGCATTGCAGCACGGTGAGCTTCACACTGGGACATATGATATTTATTCATGTGACGATTCATGGAAGAAGTTGTCAAACTGCTGAGGTTTTGACCTCTACTAACAGAATCACGACAAATTTTACACATCACATAATTGGGCGATCTTTTTCTATGTCAAAAAAGGACCAGGCTAGGCAAGGTTTAGAGGGCATGCGACCTGCTGAGCCCCCCCGACTAGTGCTCAGAGGCAGAGTGGTGGCTGAGGATGCAGTTGTAGACGTGCTACCAGTGCTCCGACTCTGTCCAGGAAGGTGCAAGGTAACTTCATCGTCGGTTGCATCCTCCTCCACCGCCTCTGTTGACCTTCTCGAGTGCCTGACTGTGGGTTGACAGTAGGTGGGATCTAGAACTTCATCATCAATTGTTGTGTTTGCACTCCCCTCACCCTCAGACCGAGCCTCTTCTTGCCCTGACCGAAAATTTAAGTTGTCATCACAATCTGGTATCTGCATCTCATCGTCATCAGTATGTTCCTCATTGTCTATAACCACAGGTGTTACAGTTTGTGACAAAGGGTCAACATTATGCTCAGAAACTTGGTCCTCAAGGCCTGAATCAGAGTCACAAAGGTTCTGGGCATCACTGCAGACCATTTCCTGGTCTGTACTCACTGTAGCTTGGGAGCAGACCTCTGATTCCCAGGCTATAGTTTGACTGAACAGCTCTGCAGACTCAGCCATCTCAGTTCCACCATACTGTGCAGGGCTGATGGAGACTTCAGAGCTGGTAGAAAGCAAGTTTGATTGGGATGACAACTCAGAGGACTGGTGTTTTTTGGATGCGGTAGTTGAGGTGGCTGAGAGGGCACTTGTTGGACCACTTGTGATCCATTCAAGCATTTTCCTTTTTTGGCCATCATCTACCTTTGTTCCTGTTGTTCGTGTCCGTAAAAAAGGGAGCACATCGGATTGTCCACGGTAAGTAGTAGACATCTTATTTTTGCTGGTAGATGGTCTATCTTCAGCAGATGTTAATGGAGCTTTGCCACCTTCCCCACGGACAAACCCTTTTTTTCCTTTTACAACACGCCTCTTCCCCTTTCCACCAGCATCTGTCATTTTGCCACTCATGTTGATTGCGACAAGATTGTGCACTTAAAATGTGGTAGTAAAAATTGAGAGGTGGTGTAGATTGCAGCGGTGGTCTAGCTTTATTAACAGCAGAATAAACAACAATAATTATCCCTGACAATGCAACTACGGCCCTTAAACTGGCAGCATAAATTGTTAGTATAATGGCTTAGTAACAATGAGTTTGAGTATGCAATGCAGGCAGACATGCTGCAAATATCTTTGCACTAGTGGGACTATACAGAAGTCCAATAGCCACGTTTAGGATGCCACTAAGTTCACTCAGTGTTTGCTAGTATAATGGCTTAGTTACAATGAGTTTGAGTGTGCAGTGCAGGCAGACGTGCTGCAAATATCTTTGCACTAGTGGGACAATACAGAAGTCCAATAGCCACGTTTAGGATGCCACTAAGTTCACTCAGTGTTTGCTAGTATAATGGCTTAGTAACAATGAGTTTGAGTGTGCAATGCAGGCAGACGCGCTGCAAATTTCTTTGCATTACTGGGACTATACAGAAGTCCAATAGCCACGTTTAGGATGCCACTAAGTTCACTCAGTGTTTGCTAGTATAATGGCTTAGTTACAATGAGTTTGAGTGTGCAGTGCAGGCAGATGTGCTGCAAATATCTTTGCACTAGTGGGACAATACAGAAGTCCAATAGCCACGTTTAGGATGCCATTAAGTTCACTCAGTGTTTGCTAGTATAATGGCTTAGTAACAATGAGTTTGAGTGTGCAATGCAGGCAGACGCGCTGCAAATATCTTTGCACTACTGGGATTATACAGAAGTCCAATAGCCACGTTTAGGATGCCACTAAGTTCACTCAGTGTTTGCTAGTATAATGGCTTAGTAACATTGAATTTGAGTGTGCAATGCAGGCAGACGTGCTGCAAATATCTTTGCACTAGTGGGACTATACAAAAGTCCAATAGCCACGTTTAGGATGCCACTAAGTTCACTCAGTGTTTGCTAGTATAATGGCTTAGTAACAATGAGTTTGAGTGTGCAAAGGGCAGGAGGGTACAGTGGCAGGGTTGTGGGTCTCTGGGTAGAGGAAAGGATGCCTGCCTTTCTATCCCTCCTAATGGGGAAATGCAGCGAGGAAATCCCTGACCTTAGCTACACAGACGCTGTCATCTTGTGTAGCTGTTAAACTCTGTTTTCACGGACCTGTCACCTATGGCTCTGACCCTGCCGGTATGAGCCCTTAAAAGGAGTGATAGAAAGTGCTATCCCTATGCTGTTCAGCGCTGTGTATGGAGCGTACACAGCAGTATCGGCGATAGGAGCTGCGCCAGTGATGACTGACACCAAGGACGCAGAAGGCAGATAATGGCGTGCTGGAGGAAAATGTCCAGTTTGATAATGCAGGGACATGTGACATGGACATCCTATCACACATGCCGTTGCTTCTCTGGCTAAAAGTCCACTTAGCTGTGTGTGCGTCTGGGACTGGCTGACATGCTGGCCCGCCCCACTACACGCGCGCGCTTAGGGAAGGAAGACAAGGAAAAGAAAAAAAAAATGGCGATCGCCATTATCCATACAGCAGTGATCTGAATGCGCTGTTCCCGCACACTACACACTGAAATTTCATAATAGTGTGAGTCACAGAGTGACTTACACTATTACAGCGGAAAGCCAGCTAGGAATTAGCTGGTCTTTTTGCTGCTAGAACCGTTCTCGGACGTATCTAGAATTATCGAGCTTTAGCAAAAAGCTCGAGTTCTAGTTCGATCTAGAATAGCCCCCAAAATCACTCGAGCCGCGAACTGGAGAACCTCGAACCGCGAACCGCGCTCAACTCTACCTACAACATGACCCTCAGATTGTACGAATTCGAAGTAATGCTAACTACTGGGTTGCCACACTGTTAGATCCCCGGTACAAGACAACATTTGGCAAAATAATTCCTGCCATAGAAAGGGACGCACGTATGCAGGAGTATCTGCAGAAGGTAGTACGCAATCTTAGATCTGCTTTTCCACTAAACACCAGTGCTGCACAGAGTGAATCTCAACGCTTTGTCATGGATAGGAGGAAATGGTCTTTTACTTGTCCACATCTTAGGGACCGAGGGCTGGCTGCTGTGCTGAGATGGCATTGAGTACGGTGTCCCTGCAGAGTTGCACTTTTGGTCATATACAAAATGAGTTGAAAAAGGACAGATGCTGGTGGAAAGGGGAACAGGTGTGTTGGAAAGGGGAAAAAAGTTTTTGTCCGTGGGTTTGGTGGTTAAGCAAAAGTAACATTTGCTGAAGAAACACCATCTGTTACCGTGGGACTGGCAGATTTGGATAAGGTGGTATATACTATGTTACCGCTATATAACGAAAATTAATAAGAAAAGAAAGAGAAAGGTATATATCCCCATCAGCAGTCATTGTCCACCGTGCTCCCAGATGGAAAAGGAGAGGTTGGCAACTGGAAGGTTAGGTGGAGGATACAGAGCTGTGTGGCTATGAAACTAATAGTAGCCTGAACCGAGTTAGACGCCACTCGGATCTGGAGACTGGGAGCCCTGTTAGCGTCACAGGGTCCACACGCCCACCCAGCCCAGGAACTCCCTGTTAACATCACAGGGGCCAGTGAGTACGCTGACCGTGTGCATTGGGGCCACACCTGTGGACAGCAGGCGCATCAGCAGCAGCAGGCCTGTTAATGCCACTGGGCTGCACAAGCACTACTTGTAGGACAGGAGCTGGTCTTAACCGTTCTGCGTTACCAACTGTGGTGGCGGCCTGCATCGACGCCCTATCCCTGCCTACCTCTGGCCTAAAGCCGCAATGGGTTCAACACATGGAGGTGTGCTCTTTCGGAGCATAATAGAAGACTGTGCACCTCCTTGTTGGCTCCAGCCCGTTTTATAAACTGGGTCCGCCCCAAACCAGGGTGGACCACAATTCACCTCCTGGAGACAAAAGCAGAGTGACACGTCATGAGTGGCATAACTAGCGTCCTATTTGGAACCGCACCTTCAATAATGACCTCATGACTGCCACGACACAAACACCTCACCAGTCATCGTCTGACCATCAATAATGAGGTGACAAGTCATAGGGGCGGGCCTCTGCAAGCCATTTGGGAGTGGCCTGGCCACATCGTCAGGACACCTGATGCCCTGTGGTCTATATGGGCCCCCCACATCAGGGGCAGGGCCAAAGAGTTCATTACCAGACCTAGTCTCTGATGCAGTAAGTGCCTGAGCATGCTCAGTAGCATGAAATATAGTCTCTGAAAAAAGACTATTAGCTTTAGCATGGTGTCTAGGCACAAATCAGGACTTAGACCCGGCACGGAATGCAAGTACCTGTGCAAAGAGGCTTTTCGCACTAAGTGTGGGAGCATGCGCTGTATCCCGAAATGAAGACTTAGCCTCAGGAATGGCACAGTCAGGTTGAGCATACTCACTAGGCGAAACACTGTAGTTAGGCTGCGGCTGGGGTAAATCGGCACACGCATGCGCACTAGCTGCCTCTCCACACTTAGACGTGGAGGAGAAATTGCTCTTCGGGTGTGGACTTGGAGAAGCTGTCTATGAACAGAAGGAAAAGCTAAAGGTGTGTGTTACAGCAAGGAGCCACCGCGGAAACACTTCGTTCAATTGTGAGGGGAGTCATTTTGGAGTTTTGTGAGGAGTACCGTAACGCCAGTGAGCAGCATCCTGTGCCACAGACCAACATTCTTACGGTGTTGTCTATACTGCTTACCGTGAGAGGAGCGTAAAGTCTGTATTTCTGGCAACTGGACATCACAGTACCCGGGTACGGTAGGCTGTGCCCAGACAATAATGCGGGCACGCAACACTTTGTTTTATTAGCAAAACACATATCTGTTCTGGGTAGGCCGACTATTTATAGATAATAAGACTTGCTGCCTCTGCACTGTCAAATTGTCACGTACAGTTTAAATCATAGAGGGACAGCGACACATGTTTGCATTGAATGTTGATTTTCAAGATTTCCATAACTGTGTTGCAGAGCTGTGTGGTTTGCATTCACACTGTTATCATCTGCCTTATCTGTGAGGCTTCAGCTAACAAGGGTATTCAGGGGGGGTAATGTGTTTTGTCTATGTTTACGTAGATAACTGGGAAGCTCTTGTGATGCGCCACTGGTAAGTCGTGTTCGCACACACACACACACACGCACAAACACACAATTACTGCTACGCAGAGGGATTAGCAGGTAGTATGCAACAGAATAGATTGTTCAATTATTTAAGTTGTATGCATTGTTCTTATTGTTTGTTTTGGTAAAGTTAAACAATCATTTATCAACCCAACTGACTAGAGTCCTTTTCCTGTTGCCTGGTTTTGCTGCATACTGGGGAGCCCACCCTGTACACGACTTAAAATGAAACATAAGACGCAATGTGAATTTCACTGTGCTACAATGCGGCCTAGCGTGCCTGTGCAACCACCGCCTGCCCCATCAAGTGCATCTGCGTGCTCTTCATCCTCTGTGACTGTGGGGACAGCAGTCTCACATGGTTTTTCACACTGAACTTCCACCCCTTTACACACAACAGGGAGTGTGATTGGCAGGTCATCACTTGTTTTGGAAATGGAAACAGATGGTATTGTTGAGCTGTCAGACATCGAGAAAACCAACATTGGATGCAGGCTACATTATATCCACACCTGCACCTTCGTCACAGATTGGCTGGACTACCTGCATTTAATAATTGCATTCCAGAAATGCAAAGGAGTGTAGAATGCACATGTGTTGTACCTTTTTTGGCAGCAAAAGAACACTAACTTAGTATTACAGACAATTTTAGGAAGGCAGAAAAAGAGTCAGCTCTTTGGGCAAATTAAATAGCGTGGCAAAAGTGGACAGGTGGGTACAGTGGCCGTGTTCTGTGGGTACCAGGACAGTAAAGGAAGCCTCACTTTCTATCCCTCCGAATGATCAAATGCAGCAAGGAATTCCCTGAGTTTGCTATAAAATTAGCGTAGCAAAATGTGCATGAGGGTGTCATGCAGAGGTGCTGCAAATAGATTTGCACCAGTGGGACCTTAATGGAAGTCCAACAGTCACTTCTTGTATGCCACTAAATGGCAGCATTTTTTGCTATTATTATAGCTTATTAAAAACAGAGCAGGAGGGTGTCATGCAGAGGTGCTAGAAATAGCTTGGCACCAGTGGGACAATAATGGAGTACAACAGCCAGTTCTTGTATGCCACTAAATGGCAGCATTTTTTGCTATTATTATAGCTAATTAAAAACAGAGCAGGAGGGTGTCATGCAGAGGTGCTAGAAATAGCTTGGCACCAGTGGGACAATAATGGAGTACAACAGCCACTTCTTGTATGCCACTAAATGGCAGCATTTTTTGCTATTATTATAGCTTATTAAAAACAGAGCAGGAGGGTGTCATGCAGAGGTGCTAGAAATAGCTTGGCACCAGTGGGACAAAAATGGAGTACAACAGACAGTTCTTGTATGCCACTAAATGGCAGCATTTTTTGCTATTATTATAACTTATTAAAAACAGAGCAGGAGGGTGTCATGCAGAGGTGATAGAAATAGCTTGGCACCAGTGGGACACTAATGGAGTACAACAGCCACTTATTGTACGCCACTAAATGGCAGCATTTTTTGCTATTATTATAGCTTATTAAAAACAGAGCAGGAGGGTGTCATGCAGAGGAGCTAGAAATAGCTTGGCACCAGTGGGACACTAATGGAGTCCAACAGCCACTTCTTGTATGCCACTAAATGGCAGCATGTTTTGCTATTATTATAGCTTATTAAAAACAGAGCAGGAGGGTGTCATGCAGAGGTGCTAGAGATAGCTTGGCACCAGTGGGACAATAATGGAGTACAACAGCCAGTTCTTGTTTGCCACTAAATGGCAGCATTTTTTGCTATTATTATAGCTTATTAAAAACAGAGCAGGAGGGTGTCATGCAGAGGTGCTAGAAATAGCTTGGCACCAGTGGGACAATAATGGAGTACAACAGCCAGTTCTTGTATGCCACTAAATGGCAGCATTTTTTGCTATTATTATAGCTTATTAAAAACAGAGCAGGAGGGTGTCATGCAGAGGTGCTAGAAATAGCTTGGCACCAGTGGGACAATAATGGAGTACAACAGCCAGTTCTTGTATGCCACTAAATGGCAGCATTCTTTGCTATCATTATAGCTTTTTAAAAACAGAGCAGGAGGGTGTCATGTAGAGGTGCTAGAAATAGCTTGGCACCAGTGGGACAATAATGAAGTCCAACAGCCACTTCTTGTATGCCACTAAATGGCGGCATTTTTTGCTATCATTATAGCTTATTAAAAACAGAGCAGGAGGGTGTCATGCAGAGGTGCTAGAAATAGCTTGGCACCAGTGGGACAATAATGAAATCCAACAACCACTTTTAGGATGCCACTAAATGGCTTAGTAACAATGAGTTTGAGTGTGCAATGCAGGAAGACGTGCTGCAAATATCTTTGCACTAGTGGGACAATAGAGAAGTCCAACAGACACTTTTAGGATGCCACTAAGTTTCCTCAGTGTTTGCTAGTATAATGGCTTAGTAACAATGAGTTTGAGTGTGCAAAGGGCAGGAGGGTACAGTGGCAGGATTGTGGGTCTGGGTAGAGGAAAGGAAGCCTCCCTTTCTATCCCTCCTAATGGGGAAATGCAGCGAGGAAATCCCTGACCTTAGCTACACAGACGATGTCATCTTGTGTAGCTGTTAAAATCTGTTTTCACGGCCCTGACTGTCACCTATGGCTTTGACCCTGCCGGTATTAGCCCTTAAAAGGACTGATAGAAACTGCTGTCCCTATGCTGTTCAGCGCTGTGTATGGAGCGTACACAGCAGTATCGGCGATAGGAGCTGCGCCAGTGATGACTGACACCCAGACGCAGAAGAGATAATGGCGTCCGGACGGGCAGATACTCGTTTTTATAATGCAGGGACATGTGACATGGACATCCTATCACACATGCCGTTGCTTCTCTGGCTAAAAGTCCACTTAGCTGTGTGTGTGTCTGGGATTGGCTGACATGCTGGCCCGCCCCACTACACATGCGCGCTTAGGGAAGGAAGACAAGGAAAAAAAAAAAAGGCGATCGCCATTATCCAAACAGCAGTGATCTGAATGCGCTCTTCCCGCACACTATACACTGAAATTTCATAATAGTGTGAGTCACAGAGTGACTTACACTATTACAGCGGAAAGTCAGCTAGTAATTATCTTGTCTTTTTGCTGCTAGAACCGTTCTCGAACGTATCTAGAACTATCGAGCTTTAGCAAAAAGCTCGAGTTCTAGTTCGATCTAGAACAGCCCCCAAAATCACTCAAGCCGCGAACTGGAGAACCTCGAACCGCGCTCAACTCAACTCCTTTTAAAAAACACAGCAAGCAAGGGTTACTCCAAGCGGAGTCTCCCTTTTTTCCAAAAATTGGGCCACACAGACACTCACCCCTTCAGTGGCAGCACTTGTGCCCTAGTTGCAAAAAGGATGTTTTGATTTGCATCAAGCACATTCCAAATCCACAAGCATTTACTCTCCCCAGGATGACACAGGGGTAGTAAATTCCTTGTGGATCCATGACTTGTTCATTTTGATGAACGTTAGTCTGTCCACATTGTCACTGGACAGACGCATGCGCTTATTTGTCAGCACACACCCAGCAGCACTGAAGACACGTTCAGAGACAACGCTGGCAGCTGGACACGACAAAATCTCCAAGGCATAAGTGGAGAGCTCTGGACATTTTTCAAGATTTGAAGCCCAAAATGAGCAAGGCTCCATTTGCAAAGTCATGGCATCAATGTT
The DNA here is from genome assembly GCF_048569485.1 of Anomaloglossus baeobatrachus. Classification (NCBI taxonomy): domain Eukaryota; kingdom Metazoa; phylum Chordata; class Amphibia; order Anura; family Aromobatidae; genus Anomaloglossus; species Anomaloglossus baeobatrachus. Next base: position 214,613,309 of record NC_134357.1, on the reverse strand, counting down.
CATTTGGAGATACTCCTGTGTCATCCTATCCAGCCATTGACTATGTGTCAGACTTGTTGTCTCTGGTGACCTTGCAAAGGAGGGTCTAAAAAAATTATGAAAAGATTCCATAAAATTGCTGTTACCAGCACCAGTTACGGTGCTACTGGTACGGGTAGACTGTTGAAGATGACGAGACCGTCCCATGTTTGTCAAGTTACAACTGGGAGATTCACTCCCTGTACCTGCACGGTTGTTTGGTGGAAAAGCCGAGCAAAGATCGAGTAACAGCTTCTGCTGATACTCCTGCATATGTGCGTCCCTTTCTATGGAAGGAATTATGTCACAAAATTTGGACTTGTACCGGGGATCTAATAGTGTGGCAACCCAGTAGTCATCATCACTTCAAATTTTGACAATACGAGGGTCATGTTGGAGGTAGTGCAGCAAGAAGGCACTCATGTGTCTTGCGCAGCCATGCGGACCAAGTCCACGCTGTGTTTGTGGCATAGAGGTGATAATCTTCCTCTGACATCTCCCCCCAACCTCTTCAACTGAAATTTGACCAAGGTCTCCCTCATCCGCTGAGTCTTCCATGTCCATGGACAGTTCGTCCTCCATTTCTTCATGTTCTCCTGCACCTTCCTCAACATTTCGCCTGCTACCATGCGCCCTTGTTGATCCCTGTCCCCCATGATCCCATGCCTGCCGCGTTGGTGATGATGAACGTCTGCACCTTGGTGATGTTGTTGTGTCTTGCGCATATGAATCCTCCTGTAGTTCCTCCCCTTCCTGTTGTCCCACCCCTTGACTCCGAATAGTGTTTAGTGTGTGCTCCAGCATGTAAATGACTGGAATTGTCATGCTGATAATGGCATTGTCAGCGCTAAACATATTCGTCGCCATGTCGAAACTGTGCAGAAGGGTGCATAGGTCCTTGATCTGAGACCACTCCATCAGGGTGATCTGTCCCACCTCTGCATCTCGTTGGCCCAGGCTATACGTCATGACGTATTGCACCAGGGCCCGGCGGTGCTGCCACAGTCGCTGTAACATGTGGAGAGTCGAATTCCAGCGTGTCGCCACATCGCATTTCAGGCGATGAACCGGCAGGCCGAAAGACTTCTGGAGCGATGCAAGTCGCTCAGCAGCGGTGGTTAAACGGCGGAAGTGAGCAGACAGTTTTCGTGCCCTGTTCAGAAGGCCATCTAGGCCGGGATAGTGTGTTAAAAATTGCTGGACAACAAGGTTCAACACGTGAGCCATACAAGGCACGTGTGTCACCTTGCCCAGGCGAAGGGCCGCACCCAGGTTTGCAGCATTGTCGCACACGGCCTTACCAGGCTGCAGGTTGAGTGGAGACAACCATTTATTAAACTCAGTCTCCAGTGCTGCCCACAACTCAGCCACTGTGTGACTCTTGTTTCCAAGACATTTCAAGCTAAAGACCGCCTGATGCCGTTGCGCTCTGCTGCCAGCATAATAATGAGGGGTGCGTGATTCCTTCTGCGCAGTGAGAACGCTGGTGGCCTGACAAGGCAGGCTTGGGGCGGAGGTGGAGGACCCAGATGAGGTGGAGGAGGCAGAAGCAGTGGCGGAACTTGGACAGACAGAGGATTGACACACAAGTCGTGGGGACGGCAAGACTTGTGCAGCAGACCCTTCACCATCTATCACCATAGTTACCCAGTGCCCAGTCAGCGACATGTAACGTCCCTGTCCATGCTTATTGGTCCAAGTATCGGTGGTGAAATGCACCCGTTCACAGACAGAATTTCTCAAGGAAGCGGTGATGTTGTGTGCGACATGCTGGTGTAGCGCAGGCACACCTTTCTTAGAGAAATAGTGGCGACTGAGCATCTGGTACTGGGGCACAGCGACAGACATAAGGTCTCTAAAATCCTGTGTGTCCACCAGGCGGAAAGGCAGGATTTCGGTAGCCAAGAGCTTACAGAGGGATAAAGTCAACATCTTAGCTTTGTCATGGGTCGCAGGAAATGGCCTTTTATTTGTCCACATCTGAGGGACAGAGATCTGGCTGATGTGTGTAGACGGTGTTGAGTAGGGTGTCCCTGGAAAAATGCAGGTTTGTGAGGAAAGTGCAGGCGTAGACATGATGTTGCCTTCATCCAACGTTGGTGCTATCGATGTCTGAGAGAGCTGTACACACGCACTTGTTTCCCCTTCCAAACCAACTGACGACCTACCAAGCAAACTGCCTTTTGCGGTTACAGTGGTGGAAGGTGTGCATGGAAAACGAGGTGTGACAGCTGTCCCCACAGACCTAGAAGATGAAGAGCGCACGGATGCACTGGAAGGGGCAGGCCGTGGATGGTTCGCTCCGCTAGGCCGCATTGCAGCACGGTGAGCTTCCCACTGGGACATATGATATTTCTTCATGTGACGATTCATGGAAGAAGTTGTCAAACTGCTGAGGTTTTGCCCTCTACTAACAGAACCACGACAAATTTTACAGATCACATAATTTGGGCGATCTTTTGCTATGTCAAAAAAGGACCAGGCTAGGCAAGGCTTAGAGGGCATGAGACCTGCTGATCCACCCCGACTAGTGCTCAGAGGCAGAGTGGTGGCTGAGGATGCAGTTGTAGACGTGCTACCAGTGCTCCGACTCTGTCCAGGAAGGCGCAAGGTAACTTCGTCGTCGGTTGCATCCTCCTCCACCGCCTCTGTTGACCTCCTTGAGTGCCTGACTGTGGGTTGACAGTAGGTGGGATCTAGAACTTCCTCATCAATTGTTGTGTATGCACTCCCCTCACCCTCAGACCGAGCCTCTTCTTGCCCTGACAGAAAATTTAAGTTGTCATCCCAATCTGGTATCTGCGTCTCATCGTCATCAGTATGTTCCTCATTGTCTATAACAACAGGTGTTACAGTTTGTGAAAAAGGGTCAACATTATGCTCAGAAACTTGGTCCTCACGGCCTGAATCAGAGTCACAAAGGTTCTGGGCATCACTGCAGACCATTTTCTGGTCTGTACTCACTGTAGCTTGGCAGCAGACTTCTGATTCCCAGGCTATAGTGTGACTGAACAGCTCTGCAGACTCAGCCATCTCAGTTCCACCATACTGTGCAGGGCGGATGGAGACTTCAGAGCTGGGAGAAAGCAAGTGTGATTGGGCTGACAACTCAGAGGACTGGTGTTTTTTGGATGTGGTAGTTGAGGTGGTGGAGAGGGCACTTGTTGGACCACTTAAGATCCATTCAAGCATTTTCCTTTTTTTGGCCATCATCTACCTTTGTTCCAGTTGTTCGTGTCCGTAAAAAAGGGAGCACATCGGATTGTCCACGGTAAGTAGTAGACATCTTACTTTTGCTGGAAGATGGTCTATCTTCAGCAGATGTTAATGGAGCTTTGCCACCTTCCCCACGGACAAACCCTTTTTTTCCTTTTCCAACACGCCTCTTCCCCTTTCCACCAGCATCTGTCATTTTGCCATTCATTTTGATTGAGACAAGATTGTGCACTTAAAATGTGGTAGTAAAAATTGAGAGGTGGTGTAGATTGCAGCGGTGGTCTAGCTTTATTAACAGCAGAATAAACAACAATAATTATCCCTGACAATGCAACTACGGCCCTTAAACTGGCAGCATAGTTTGCTAGTATAATAGCTTTGTAACAATGAGCTTGAGTGTGCAATGCAGAGGTGCTGCAAATATCTTTGCACTAGTGGGACACTAATGAAGTCCAACAGCCACTTTTAGGATGCCACTAAGTTTCCTCAGTGTTTGGTATTATAATGGCTTTGTAACAATGAGCTTGAGTGTTTAATGCAGAGGTGCTGCAAATATCTTTGCACTAGTGGGACACTAATGAAGTCCAACAGCCACTTTTAGGATGCCACTTTTAGGATGCCACTAAGTTTACTCAGTGTTTGCTAGTATAATGGCTTAGTAACAATGAGTTTGAGTGTGCAATGCAGTGGTGCTGCAAATAGATTTGCACCAGTGGGACACTAATGGAAGTCCAACAGCCATTTTTAGGATGCCACTAAGTTTCCTCAGTGTTTGGTATTATAATGGCTTTGTAACAATGAGCTTGAGTGTTCAATGCAGAGGTGTTGCAAATATCTTTGCACTAGTGGGACACTAATGAAGTCCAACAGCCACTTTTAGGATGCCACTAAGTTTTCTCAGTGTTTGCTAGTATAATGGGTTAGTAACAATGAGTTTGAGTGTGCAATGCAGAGGTGCTGCACATATATTTGCACCAGTGGGACACTAATGGAAGTCCAACAGCCACTTTTAGGATGCCACTAAGTTTACTCAGTGTTTGCTAGTGTAATGGCTTAGTAACAATGAGTTTGAGTGTGCAATGCAGAGGTGCTGCACATAGATTTGCACCAGTGGGACACTAATGGAAGTCCAACAGCCACTTTTAGGATGCCACTAAGTTTACTCAGTGTTTGCTAGTATAATAGCTTAGTAACAATGAGTTTGAGTGTGCAATGCAGAGGTGCTGCACATAGATTTGCACCAGTGGGACACTAATGGAAGTCCAACAGCCACTTTTAGGATGCCACTAAGTTTACTCAGTGTTTGCTAGTATAATAGCTTAGTAACAATGAGTTTGAGTGTGCAATGCAGAGGTGCTGCACATAGATTTGCTCCAGTGGGACACTAATGGAAGTCCAACAGCCACTTTTAGGATGCCACTAAGTTTACTCAGTGTTTGCTAGTATAATAGCTTACTAACAATGAGTTTGAGTGTGCAACGCAGAGGTGCTGCACATAGATTTGCACCAGTGGGACACTAATGGAAGTCCAATAGCCACTTTTAGGATGCCACTAAGTTTCCTAGTATAAAGGCTTAGTAACAATGAGCTTGAGTGTGCAAAGGGCAGGAGGGTACAGTGGCAGGGTTGTGGGTCTGGGTAGAGGAAAGGAAGCCTCCGTTTCTATCCCTCCTAATGGGTAAATGCAGCGAGGAAATCCCTGACCTTAGCTACACAGACGCTGTCATCTTGTGTAGCTGTTAAAATCTGTTTTCACGGACCTGACTGTATCCTATGGCACTGACCCTGCTGGTATTAGCCCTTACAAGGACTAATAGAAACTTCTATCCCTATTCTGTATAGCACTGTGTATAGAGCGTACACAGCAGTATCGGAGACAGGAGCTATGCCAGCGGTGACTGACACCCAGACGCAGAAGAGATAATTGCGTGCAGATGGGCAGATGCCCGTATTTATAATGCAGGGACATGTGACATGGACATCCTATCACACATGCCGTTGCTTCTCTGGCTAAAAGTCCACTTAGCTGTGTGTGTGTCTGGGATTGGCTGACATGCTGGCCCGCCCTGCTACATGCGCGCACTTAGGGAAGGAAGACAAGGAAAAAAAAAAAATGGCGATCGCCATTATCCAAACAGCAGTGATCTGAATGCGCTGTTCCCGCACACTATACGCTAAAATGTCATAATAGTGTGAGTCACAGAGTGACTTACACTATTACAGCGGAAAGCCAGCTAGTAATTAGCTTGTCTTTTTGCTGCTAGAACCGTTCTCGAACTTAACTAGAACTATCGAGCTTTAGCAAAAAGCTTGAGTACTAGTTCAATCTAGAACAGCCCCCAAAATCACTCGAACCGCGAACTGGAGAACCACGAACCGCGAACCGCGCTCAACTCTACTCCCGACCTCATTGCTGCCTATCTGCGCCGCCAGGAGATGGGCCGTGGAAGGGTGGTACTGTTATGGGTCATCGGTGAGACTCTTTCGGTTCAGGCTAAGTCCTGTAGTGGGGCTTCTGAGCATGTGCGAGTTTGCAAGTAGGCTTTTTGTTCTAAGTCCCCTTTTGCTCCTTCTGAGCATGCTCGCCACATGGCAATCGTCGATTGGTCGTGATCCGAGATCACATGACTATGACGTGTCGCTTCCTGATTGGCTGTGGCTGACATCATCGATGACACGGGATCATATGACCGGGACATGCTGGCTACTGATTGGCCGCGGCTGACATCAGTGATGACACGAGATCACATGACTATGACGTGTCGCTTCCTGATTGGTCGCGGCTGAGATCATTGATGACGAACTCGCTAGTGATTGGTGGATTAAGCCAGGAGTGCCTCCATCTTGTGGGAGGTGCTTTGTCTATGTAGGACCCTGCAGCATGCTTCTCGGTGCTCAGACGTTCGTGGTGCATGCATGGGGTAGATGCCTCATGTGTGATGTCCAATATTACCCGCTTCCTTGGACTTTAGTGGATCGGGTTAGGCAGGGACTCCGTACCCACTAGTTTACGCTATTTCTCACCTCCATCCACCTTAGTGGAGCTGAGTTAGGCAGGGACATCGCACCCACCGCGCTCAGTGTCTCTGATCCGTCTGTGCGGCTAGCATAGAGAGCTCTCTGACTCCTTAGGTGTGGTTAGCACATGGAGTTCAGACAGGGGCTTCACTGAGCCTAGACAATACGGAAAGTACTGTCTGCACCTACACACTCCCTTTACTCTGCTATCTCTAAGATCTGTATAGAGGTTAGCAATAAGGGATCTCCGTGACCTGTAATGGTTTTCCCATCTGCATTCACAGGGTATTTACATCCATACTCCTGTTACATTATTAGCTACCTTATCAGTGTGAAGTAACACTGGTGTTGGTTAGTGGACTGCGGTTGGGGCAACCATCCACTTTTGTTTTGTAGTTCCTGTAATTGGGCAGGCACTACATGTCCACCTACCATATTATTTGCAGTAACACACTTGCTACAATCTCATTCTACACATTTCTGTGAGGTAACAGAGGTGTTAGTCTGTGGACCGCGGTTGGGGTACCCATCCGATTACGTTTTCGTAGTTCCTGTAATTGGGCAGGAGCTACAGGTCCATTCTTATATTTTAGTTAGCATTTCTCCTTAAGGTTTCGCTGTGATTTAACAGTGAGCACCGCTTTAGGTTCTAGTGCCACTGTGAAGCACAAGTGACAGTACTGCTGAGGTGGTATGGTACCCTTCCTTGCTCTCGCCAGCAGCAGATTATTCTGCACGGTGGGCCCTGACTGCTGGGTAGATTACTATCCCCTATCAGTAGGCAGTCCCGTAACACAACTGCTTTTCCAGGTTTGTCTCGGTCCGGAGTACAATGAACAGATTGGTAAATCGTATACATCAAATAGGAGACACTGGAAGCAAATACATCACAGGAGGGGCTGGGGCATATATAAATCACAAAAGGGGTTGGGGGCATATATAAATCACAAGAGGGGTTGGGGGCATATATACATCACAGGAGGGGTTTTGAGGCATATATATCATCACAGCAGGGACTGGGGGCATATACACATCACAGAAGGGGTTGGGCGCATATATACATCACAGTAGAGACAGGGGACTTATACACACATCACAGGAGGGGATGTGTTATGATCCGATGTTCAATGACTACAATGAGCACAATCCAACTGCATAGCGGTGGATACCGCTGCTTGACACTGCTGCTCCATGCTGTCGCTAGCTCCTGTTACTGGGTGCATCTCTGGATTTGACACAATCTTAAAATTGTTTACATTACCATTTTCTTACTGACCCTGGTCTTTTTGCATAAGACACTGCTCTATACTGTGCTAATATACATTTCTGCATAGATTTGTCCCAGTACGTACAATTTTGTGAGTTGTTTGAAGGCCACTACGTGGCCGAAAAGTCACATGTTCACAACAAAATTATTTTGAAAATAAACTTTGTTTAAAGTATACCCTGAAGAGTGCCTTGTTGTATCTTGGATATCTACGGTTTGGAAAGTGACAATTGCACCTTCATTTCTAGCTCAATGGCTGTGCCTTATCCTGTTACAAGCATTGGGGGGTGGCACCCAGCACTAGGGGGTACATAGCACTGGTTGGCGTTCACAGTAGTAGGGGGATACACAGCACTGGGTGGAGGGCTCACAGCAGCAGGAGGCTCACAGCAGCGGAGGCAGGAAGCCCACAGCACCACCGGAGGCAGAAGGCTCACAGTACTTTTGGAGGCAGGAGGCTCACAGCACTGCAGGAGGCTCACAGCACCGCAGGAAGCAGAAGGCTCACAGCACCAGGAGGCAGGAGGCTCACACCACCGCGGGAAGCCGGATGCTCACATCACCGTGGGAGGCAAGAGTCACACAGCACCGCGCGAGGCAGGAGGCTCACATCAGTGGGAGGCATCTACAAAAGGGAGGCCGGTAAACTTAATGCTTCCTCTTCTTCTGTGGGACGGGAGTGCAGCGCATCTCATGCACCCCGACCACAAAGTACATTCTCAGCAGGCTAGCACAGGCCAGGCATGTGACGTGCACTACACATTGTGATTTAAAGGGCCAGCAGCCGACAAGACCGCAGCTCCCGCCCGAGTACTGCAGTCCCGGTTAATGTGCCTGGGGGCCACATAAAAAGTCATGGGGGCCGCATACAGCCCGTGGGCCGGAGGTTCCCCACCCCTGCTCTAGATTACCTGAAGACCCGTCGGCTGAAGCGACAGTAACTCCAGTCCAGCCCGAACACCTAACAGCCAGTGAAGGGGATATCATACCAGCAGATGAAACAGGGAACCTGCTGTGACGACACAGACTTTTTCAATGTGTGTCCTGGGTTAAACTTCTTACATTAGCCAGATGTATTGTTCTTCTGTGTGTTAACTCATGCTTGCTAAACTATTGTTTCTGCCAGACCCCGCTGAGCATTAATTGTAATGTAGTTGTGTATTGCTAATCTAATGTAAATTACCTCAGTGGCCATTGTCAGTTTGCGGATTGCAGACTACATGTAAATATCCTCAGTCTTTCTGTCCACATCATTTAAATGAACATTATCCATGTAGCTTGAAATTCATCCAATAAGAGAAGCAACCTTGTACAACCAATCCGATAAGGGCACAGTATATCCTAAGGGAAGTCTCGGGCTATAAAAAGGGACTTCTTGGAGTCACCAGTTGTTGATGGATGTTGCATGATCCAGTCTAAGCTCTTAGGAGCTGGCTAGGGGATCAGAACAAGGATGCCTTGTGGACTCGGTCTAGGGACTTTGGCTCCGACTAGAGGATCACTTGGCTACACGGCTTCAATCTAGGGACTCTGATTCCGATTGGAGACCATAACCACAGTCTAGGGATTTCGACTCTAGCTGCCAGGATTATATCATATCATCATACCTAGGACTATCTAAGGAAGGAATCCAGCTTGGGACAATCCAGTCATCTGACTACAGACTTTGCGGACCTCAGACAGCTTCCTAAATTTGGTGTTCTTCCATTCTCGGTGGGTGCCTGCCGAAAGCGGGGTGCTGCTGGATTGGAGTAAGTAGCCCTGGAAGCTCTGAGGCACGGATATTCTAAATCCCTGGTGAGTCAGGAGAAGGGTGAGACTCTGTTGCCTGTTATATTTTTGTGTGTTGCTGTTTATGTGCTATGTGCCGTTAATTGTTTGTGGATCCAATAAAGTCTTAATATTATGATTCCCTCACCCTGTGTTGTCTGAGTGTTCCGCCCACTGTTAAGGAGGTCGTGCGTTCAGTTGGGAAGAGCCCTGAGCCATGCTGTCTTTCTAAAGGCGGCCGGGCCAGCGGATGAGAGCACCCACTGACCCCCGTGTCTCCACAATTGGTGGCAGCAGTGGGATATTACTCAGCCTGGTTTATCCAGGGGAGCTGCAGATGACTGGTGTTCTCGGACACCGTCCAGAGCTCAACAACCAGGGAGACACATAAGCATACCCAGCAGGCCATAGGGGAGGCATTCAGGTTTCGGAGTCTGCCATGTCCAACCCCACCAGCTCAGCAATGGGACAAGGACTGGAGAGGAGTTACGACTGCAGCAGTAAATTGATGCTACAGGTTCTGTGCCAGATGCCAAAGATTGACTACAGGAACGCTGACACTCGGTCAGACTTGATCCAGAAATTAGTCCATTGGGATGCCCAGAATGATGCAGAGGATGATGAGGATCCCGCCGATATTAACCCAGAGGATTTAAACTATGTGCCACATCATGGATCAAGTGACAATTGGGAATCAACTTGGTCCCAAGTAGCCCGAGCCACAAAGTTGTTGGCTGCATTGGGGCCTAAATCCTCAAGAGAAGAGAGGGCTTGTGTTCTGGAATTTGTTTATGGGGTTCCAGCTGCCGTACTGCTAACACCAGCCGCTCGAGAAGGATGGTCCCACTACCCAGCATAAGCCGCACCAAAAAAAAGGCCTACAAACAGGGCCTGTGACTTGCCCAATCTACGGCGCTGTTATACATGTGGTTGCCTTGGACATATGGATAAAGATTGTCTCCAAAACCGAGGCCCCATGCTTGGAACTCATCTGCCAGCTCAGCCGGTCAAGGTCTGTGACATACAGAGCCAGGGACTACGAGACACTGGTTCCTCCATTACCCTGGTGTTACGTCACCGCCGGAGTCTGCTCCAGCGACTTCTGCTCCGATCGCCAGGCGACGCCGTGTTCCTGCCATGGATGGTGCTGGTGATGGGAGAGGAGTCGATGCCAGCGGCACCGGTGGGTGCAGGCTCCGATCATCCATTGGGCTGGGTTATCTTGGGATTTGCAGTACCGCTGTCTGACTGTGGGTGGCGTGTGTCTTCTAGCTGAAGTTGCCAGCGTTCAGCTGCAGCTAATGGAAAGACACCACACCCTTCTTATTTCCCCTCCTGTCACATGACCACTGACAGATAGTTCTGATTTCCTGGCTCCTGGTCCGCCCTATTCTGCTTGGTGATTCCTGTGTGCTGACTTCTGCGTGTTTTCTGACTACCCTTCTGCCTACTGTTTTTGTACCTCGCTGCCCGATCCGGATTTGACCTCTGCTCCGTTTTCTGATTACGTCCCTGTCTGCCGATTCTGTCCCTGTTCTGCTATTCCTGGTTTGACCCTGCCTGATGACTACTCTCATCGGACTGCAGCCTTCCACAGGTAGTGATCTCCAGGGCCCTGTGTAATTCCAAATCCCTGTATAGGGGTTAAAGGGTTTCAGAGTTCTGGGGGTCCTGCTTGGTGAGTGGCTTCCCTCTAGTCTGTCCATTACATCCCCCCTGAGTCTGTTGATCCAGGCAGGCGTTACACCTGGTAAGCCCAGTTATTGTTTCCCCAGAAGACCATTTACCAGATTCCCAATTATCCATCTCCCTGGCTGAGGGCCAATGCTGAGACATCCCTCTGGCATGTGTGCAGTTGGACCTAAGGACCGACCAGGGAGAGGTCGAGGTGAAGCTTATGGACAGCGTCCCCACACCAGTTGTTTTGGGAAATGACCAGGGAGAGGTTGATGTGAGACTTGTGGACAGCCTCCCCACACCTGGTATTTTGGGGACCAATCAGAAAGCGATCGATGTGGGACTTGTGAACAGCCTCCCCATACCTGTCTTTGTGGAGACTGACCAGAGCAAGGCTGATGTGGAACTTATGAACAGCATCCCCACACCTGTTATTTTGGGGTCTGACCAGGAAGAGGTCCATATGGAGCTTATGGACAGCCTCCCCAACACCTGTTATTTCAAGGACTAACCAGGAGGAAATTGAAGTGGGGTTCATGGATGGCCCCACCAAGCCTGTTGTTTCAGATACCACCCAGACGGAAGTGGGGCTTGTAGATTACCTGCTCACACAAGTTATTTTGGAGTATGAGCTAGGATAAGGACTATCCAGCCAGTTTGAAGCAACCATCACCCACTTCCAAGCCAAGCAGGACCCTGATGTGGATCTTTCTAACATCTTTTTCAATGATAATTCACATTCCCAGTCTCCATCATCCACTTCTTAGCCAACAACCATGAGTAAGCCTAACCAGACTGTAGCTATTGATGGGAGGAAGAAGGATAGTAAGAAATTTATGCAAGCACAACTAATGGATCCCACCTTAGTGCTTGTCCACAATATGGCTGCTCAACCTGGGGGAGGTAATCAGGGGGAGGTGGATAGATGCGAGCCACTGTTGCTGACCTCACCATTAAAAAGGACAATTCTGTCAAGAGGAGAAGGGTGATCAGAGGCCAACCACGTCTGGCCATCCCATCAACAACAAACCTCGTCAAGATTCAGTTATTTTCCTATCTGGCTAATTAAGAAGGGGGAGGAATGTGACGACACAGACTTTTTCAATGTGTGTCGTGGGTTAAATTTCTTACATTAGGCTGATGTATTGTTCTTCTGTGTGTTAACTCATACTTGCTAAACTATTGTTTCTGCCACACCCCGCTGAGCGTTCATTGTAATGTAGTTGTGTATTGCTAATCTAATGTAAATTACCTCAGTGGCCATTGTCAGTTTGTGGATTGCAGACTACATGTAAATATCCTCAGTCTTTCTGTCCACATCATTTAAATGAACATGTAGCTTGAAATTCATCCAATAAGAGAAGCAACCTTGTACAACCAATCCGATAAGGGCACAGTATATCCTAAGGGAAGTCTCGGGCTATAAAAAGGGACTTTTTGGAGTCACCAGTTGTTGATCGATGTTGCATGATCCAGTCTAAGCTCTTAGGAGCTTGCTAGGGGATCAGAACCAGGATGCCTTGTGGACTCGGTCTAGGGACTTTGGCTCCGACTAGAGGATCATATGGCTACACGGCTTCAATCTAGGGACTCCGATTCCGATTGGAGACCATAACCACAGTCTAGGGATTTCGACTCTGGCTGCCAGGATTATATCATATCATCATACCAAGGACTACCTAAGGAAGGAATCCAGCTTGGGACAATTCAGTCATCTGACTACAGACTTTGCGGACCTCAGCCAGCTTCCTAAATCTGGCGTTATTCCATTCTCGGTGGGTGCACGCCGAAAGCGGGCTGCTGCTGGATTGGCGTAAGTAGCCCTGGAAGCTCTGAGGCACGGACATTCTAATCCCTGGTGAGCCAGCGGAAAGGTGAGATTCTGTTGCTGTTATATTTGTGTGTGATGCTGGTTATGTGCTATGTGCCATTAATTGTTTGGGGATCCAATAAAGTCTTAATATTGTGATTCCCTCACCCTTTGTTGTCTGAGTAGTGTTCCGCCCACAGTTAGTTAAGGAGGTCAGGCGTTCAGTTAGGAAGAGCCCTGGGCTATGCTGTCTTTCTAAAGGCGGCCAGGCCAGCGGACGAGAACACCCACTGACACCCGTATCTCCACACCTGCCTCCTTCTCGTGGTGAATCTGTCATACTCACGGTGAGTCTAGGGTGTAGTGAGAGTTGACCTGTCCTGCCAGTAAGCACAGGGCCTCCTTCCAGTCAAACCATAGGAAGTCGGGTCGGGTTGGGAGAATTATCAAACAGTGAGGGGTTACAGCCACCTCTGCACAGGTCGCAGTGGAGCAACCTGGGTCAAAAACCGGCCTGGTACATACAAACAGATGTATAAAATGTACAGCTAACAGATGTAAATATTTTGTGTATGTAAACTGTATTAATTGTAGTGTTTGTACTTTGTTTTCTCTTTAAAGTGTTTCCTCAGTCCCAGAGTACTGAATTTAACTAAGGGGGAATGTGGCCCCCCCAGTGGGCATGGGAGCCACAGTGGCGTTTTTTTCCTCACCGGAGCGCAATGCTATGCCTGGAAACAGTGGGGATACCTCTATGTCAGGTACAATCACACACACAACACTTCCTAATCCAGGCCAGAAGGGGGAGCTAAAAGTCCTGTGTTATGATCTGATGTTCAATGACTACCATGAACACAATTCACCAGAGTCGTAGGTAAATAAGTGCCGACCGCAAGCCCCTTAATGCCACACTAGAAGTAGCTGGGCAGCATGCCTAACAACCTAGATGCCTCAAACCCAGCCAGAGGACTACATAGCCTACAAGGCAGAAAGTAGAAAAGAAACGATCTTGCTTCAGAGCAGATTTCCCCAAAGAGAATAGGCAGCCACCCACATGTACCGACTGTGAGCATAGATGAAAAGACATACACAGTAAGAGCAAGATGGAGCAAAGAGAGGTCACACTATACTAAACAGAAAAGACAGGATAGGGAACTCTTGCGGTCGGCATGAAAAACCCTATCAAACTTCCTACACGGAATGTGCAAAAAGGAAGAGTGATCTAATACTTGCATGTTCACAATCCGTACAAGACTCTGGTGAAACTGTAGGAAAAAAAACTAACAATTACCCTGCCGACTAAAGCTGGGTTCACACATAGCGACAGCGACAATGACGTCGCTGTTACGTCACCATTTTCTGTGACGCAAACGCGACCTTGTAAGTCGCTGTTATGATCGCTGCTTAGCTGTCAAACACAGCAGAAGCAGCAGCGATCATAACGACGCGCGTCGCTGTGCTACATGGGCAGAGAGCAGGGAGCCACGTATACTGCTTAGCGCTGGCTCCCTGTGTGAAGCCCCACAGGTGTTGTGTCGGTGCATTACCTTCAGGGACTCCACGTAGCTGGATCTTGTCACAGGTAGGAGATCTTCTTCTTGTCGTGACGCCACTCTCAGTATTGCGGCCAGTAGGGACCGCCACTGCAGGTTGAGGGTCGCCTGGGGCTGATGGTGTGTGCAGTTAGTTGGAATAGCCTCCTGAGAGTGAGGCAAGCCCCAGGGCCCGGTGTAGGTGCGTAGTACCACAAGGCGCAGAATAACTCCACACAGGCAGAATGTCTTTCAGGGTTTTTACTCACTTCAGGTGGCAGGGTGAGTAACCCGGGCGTAGCTGGGATGAACCAGGCGGGAACCAGGTATCCTTCAGGCTGACTTGTGAGGGTGACTACTAACTCGCCTTCCTTAGCCCTTGGTGGTTTGGGGTAACCCCGACTTTGAGTCCCTATGGGGGTCACCCAGGGAAGATGCTGCAGCCTCTCTCCCCTTCGTTTGCCGTGTGCTTGTTGCCTGGGCCAGATCACTCCAGCTTCTTGCCTCCTGTGAACTGTGGGCCCTAACTGTGGCTACGTGGCTGCGGCTTTTAGGTGTTGTGGTGTGGGCTTTGAGGGCCCCACACCGGCAGGTTTAGCAGGGAAAGGTGGATCTATCCCCACTCCGGGATCTGCCGCCCGTTTGGGCCTGGTTCTCCCTAGCAGTCTCCTTACTTCCCACTCTGTGCTCTCTCTCTAGCTGGAGATGGGTTTCGGGTAGCACTCCTAGGTGACCGTTCTCCCCCGTCGGTAGCCACTGCGCGGACGCTGTCAGACTACAGCAGCCCAGGGGAAGGGGTCAGCTCTCCTCGGAGCTCCCTGGACTCTGCTCTGAACCGGCTCACATCTGGGACCTTCACTGCTGCTCCTGTCAGAGCTTCACTTTCCTGCTCCTCACTCCTCCACACTCTGCTGCAGACTCTAGACTGTTTACTCCTCCTTCTCTTTTCCCTTCTGTGCCTGCCTACGCCACCTAGCAACCAGACTCTCTTACCACACCCCTTGAGAGGAGATGGAGGCTTTTGGCCCCCTCCACTATTCCAGTGAAGGTGAAGGCTTTTCCCCCTCCTGGGATCCCCAGGGGTCCTCTCATGGGTACATGTGTGAGGCCTGATCACTATGCGCCTGTGTACCACACCCCGGTCAGCCTTCGGGATTACCTGTGTTGTACTGTCCCCAGCATGGGTGCAGTACTCAGTGGTGCCTGACCAGGTCAGGGGCGCCACATTCCCCCTTAGTTATCACCAGCACGTCCTCGGGCTGCAAGACAACATTTTAAAATGCATAAAACATTAAAAACATGGTAAAACATTTTTAAAAGCACCAGGTACCATACATCACCACCCTCCACCCACAAGTCCGTTAACCCACCCAAACCCTTTCAGGAGGCAGGTCACCGGTCCTTTTGGTAACCAGGTCTGGGCCATCTACTTCCCCAGACCTTTCCTCCAATCTGCCTCTCCCGTTGGCCGCGGCTTCAGCCACTTCTGGCAGGATGTAGAGGCGGCTTTCATGGGCTGGTGGTTTTCAGGGTATACCTGGCCTGGTGGATCCGCGCCTTCAGCCTCTTCTGGCAGGATGCAGAGGCGGCCTCCACAGTTGGTGCTGACCAGGTACCCTCTTTGTGGTGGAGAGCCAGGCCCCATAAACAGGCATGCTCTCTGGTCGCAGGTAAGCCAAGGCCCTATATACGGACGGGCTCCTCCTGGTTGCAGACGAGCCAAGCCCCTAAACAGGCTGACTCTGGTGGTGGTGGTGCCCTTTTGGTGTAACTATTTACACTGCGAGAGTTTGTGGCTATAGCCAGTTCATAGCCTTAAGGTTTATTTCTCACAATAGTTTATGTGGGCACATTCTTGAACTTTAAAACGTTGCAAAACAAACTTTCCAAAACTTTAACTTGCTGTACTTTACTTAAACTTATGCAGACTCCTCTTCACCAGGGCTTGGGCCTGTAGGGCTGCGGCACCTGTTGCTTCCTTGACCTTTTTCTTCATCTGTGGTAGTCTCATCATTAGGTCTTTGGTCTTTTCTTTCTTTATTACTGTCTTTCCTTTCTTCTTTGGGACATGGTACTACATCTAGCGCGTACCAGCCTCTTTCGCCTTGATGCAGGGTAAACTGTACGGAGTCTCCCATTTTTAAGTTTCTGCCAGGGTGTCCTCTGGGCAGATGAGCTCTCACATCTCTTCTATTGACGAAGATACCTTCTTTGATACCAGGTGCTACGATGAACCCGTATCCTGACTTGAGGCTGAAGTCCTCCACTACTCCTCTGCAAAGGGGTCCTCGGACCTGTGCTTTGGCTCTTCTCAGGAACCTTTTTTCTTGTAGGTCTCTGGCCGTGATGTCATCTCTCTGCTCTGGGGATGGCGGTGCAGGGGAAAACTGAGTTCTGCTGCGGCGCTGTGTCTTGCGGGCTGGATTCTGCAAAGTGCAGCTTACAAGCTCCCAGGTAGGGCGGTTGGGCAGGTCTTCTTCGTCAGCAGGAGGTGTCAGGTCTTCCTCGTCCCAGCGGGAATACGGCAGCATCTCTGGCTCGGGGCATGGATCCACTGCTGGTGGCTCCTGAGTCAGCTCCTCAGTTTCCTGGCCTCCTCTCCCCCTTAGTTCTTCTTGGCACTCCTTTGGTGGCAGTGCTGGGGATGGGCTTTCTTCAGCAGGCCCAGGCGGGGGACTCTTTGGCGTGGTTGCTGCAGGGGTTGCTGGAATCCTCTTGGGGGTATGCGGAGGGAGCATGTACCGGTCCACCAACCATTGTGGAAACTTGGCCTCCATGTCAGCCTTTAGCTGCCAGTATGCGGGGTCCTCCCCCAGCGTGGGCTTTCCAGCAGGGACCTCTTTGGACTGGGGAGCGGTGTCTGCTCTGGCCTTGCAGGCCGGGGAAAATGGTGATGCAATCTCTTGGCGGGCCGCGCCTGGCATGGTGGCGGCCTGGTCTTGGCGGGCCGCGCCCTGTATGGCGGCGGCCTGGTCTTCGCGGGCCGCGCCCTGTATGGCGGCGGCCTGGTCTTGGCGGGCCGCGCCCTGTATGGCGGCGGCCTGGATCGGCGTCGCAGCTGCGATGGGATCTGTGCAGGCTGGGCTGGGCGTCGCTGCAGGGACCGGGTCTTGGTGGGCCGAGCAGGGCATCGCTGCGGCGGCCGGGGCTTGGCGGGCCGAGCAGGGCATCGCTGCGGCGGCCGGGGCTTGGCGGGCCGAGCAGGGCATCGCTGCGGCGGCCGGGTCTTGGCGGGCCGAGCAGGGCATCGCTGCGGCGGCCGGGTCTTGGCGGGCCGAGCAGGGCATCGCTGCGGCGGCCGGGTCTTGGCGGGCCGAGCAGGGCATCGCTGCGGCGGCCGGGGCTTGGCGGGCCGAGCAGGGCATCGCTGCGGCGGCCTGGGCTTGGCGGGCCGCACCTGGCGTGGCTGCGGCCTGGCTCAGCGTCGCCGCGCCGGGCGCCTCTTCAGGGACCGCGGGCGTGGCAGCAGGGGTCGGGGCATCCGGGCCGGCAGGGGTAATACTGGACTCACCCATCGGTGGCAGCATCGGGGTCTGAGTCGTCGCCGTCCGGTCTGGCACTCGTCGTGCGGTTCCCCTCTCATAGGCCTGAACCGCGGCAGCCATCTCCAGAAGTTCCATGCGTTCTTCCCTGATCTGCTCCACGACCCGGGTCTCCAGTCGGTCGCAGAACTGGGCCAGCTCCCGATACCACCAGGCAGCGGAGCCCGGTTCTGGGTTTCTGCGGTCAGACGCCATTTCTTCTGCGCCCTCTTCTGTACGATTTCCCAGCAGTGGACTCGTCGTTGCCTCTAGTAGCAAGCTGTTCAGTTTCCGCTCTGCCTCTTTCAGCAGCTCCTCTCCCAGCAGCAGGCTTCTGGCTCCCTTTCTGTCCCGACGTCTCTGGACGCCTCCGCTCTCTTCACAAGCGAGGTCAGAACTCTGCAGGGGATCTCTGGGTAGCCACACCTCTTCGTGGGCGGTAACTTCTCCCAGCGCGGGCTGCTGTTGTTTTTCAGCGCGCTTTTCATGGTGGCAATATGGCGGCGCTTCCAATTTTTCAAGCGGACCGCCCAGGCACATGGTCACCTGTCTGAACAGGTCTAGTCCTTATCCTGTTCGTGACGCCAGATGTGAAGCCCCACAGGTGTAGTGTCGGTGCATTACCTTCAGGGACTCCACTCGGCTGGATCCTGTCACAGGTAGGAAATCTTCTACTTGTCGTGACGCCACTCTCAGTATTGCGGCCAGTAGGGACCGCCACTGCAGGTTGAGGGTCGCCTGGGGCTGATGGTGTGTGCAGTTAGTTGGAATAGCCTCCTGAGAGTGAGGCAAGCCCCAGGGCCCGGTGTAGGTGCGTAGTACCACAAGGCGCAGAATAACTCCACACAGGCAGAATGTCTTTCAGGGTTTTTACTCACTTCAGGTGGCAGGGTGAGTAACCCGGGCGTAGCTGGGATGAACCAGGCGGGAACCAGGTATCCTTCAGGCTGACTTGTGAGGGTGACTACTAACTCGCCTTCCTTAGCCCTTGGTGGTTTGGGGTAACCCCGACTTTGAGTCCCTATGGGGGTCACCCAGGGAAGATGCTGCAGCCTCTCTCCCCTTCGTTTG
Source organism: Anomaloglossus baeobatrachus (assembly GCF_048569485.1). NCBI lineage: Eukaryota > Metazoa > Chordata > Amphibia > Anura > Aromobatidae > Anomaloglossus > Anomaloglossus baeobatrachus. The sequence continues at coordinate 214,594,409 of NC_134357.1, read as the reverse complement.
CCGTGTGCTTGTTGCCTGGGCCAGATCACTCCAGCTTCTTGCCTCCTGTGAACTGTGGGCCCTAACTGTGGCTACGTGGCTGCGGCTTTTAGGTGTTGTGGTGTGGGCTTTGAGGGCCCCACACCGGCAGGTTTAGCAGGGAAAGGTGGATCTATCCCCACTCCGGGATCTGCCGCCCGTTTGGGCCTGGTTCTCCCTAGCAGTCTCCTTACTTCCCACTCTGTGCTCTCTCTCTAGCTGGAGATGGGTTTCGGGTAGCACTCCTATGTGACCGTTCTCCCCCGTCGGTAGCCACTGCGCGGACGCTGTCAGACTACAGCAGCCCAGGGGAAGGGGTCAGCTCTCCTCGGAGCTCCCTGGACTCTGCTCTGAACCGGCTCACATCTGGGACCTTCACTGCTGCTCCTGTCAGAGCTTCACTTTCCTGCTCCTCACTCCTCCACACTCTGCTGCAGACTCTAGACTGTTTACTCCTCCTTCTCTTTTCCCTTCTGTGCCTGCCTACGCCACCTAGCAACCAGACTCTCTTACCACACCCCTTGAGAGGAGATGGAGGCTTTTGGCCCCCTCCACTATTCCAGTGAAGGTGAAGGCTTTTCCCCCTCCTGGGATCCCCAGGGGTCCTCTCATGGGTACATGTGTGAGGCCTGATCACTATGCGCCTGTGTACCACACCCCGGTCAGCCTTCGGGATTACCTGTGTTGTACTGTCCCCAGCATGGGTGCAGTACTCAGTGGTGCCTGACCAGGTCAGGGGCGCCACACCTGCACTCCTAGCTACAGTACACATCAGGTTAATTACCCGATGTGTACTGCAGCTACATGTGCAGAGAGCAGGAGCCGGCACTGGCAGCGAGAGCGGTGGATGCTGGTAATGAAGGTAAATATCGGGTAACCAGGGAAAGGTCTTCCCTTGGTTACCCGATGTTTACCCTGGTTACAGCTTACCGCAGCTGCCAGATGCCGGCTCCTGCTTCCTGCTCGCTTCATTTCGTCGCTCTCTCGCTGTCACACACAGCGATGTGTGCGTCACAGCGGGAGAGCGACAACCAAAAAATGAAGCTGGACATTCAGCAACGACCGGCGACCTCACAGCAGGGGCCAGGTCGTTGCTGGATGTCACACACAGCGACAGCGACGGGACGTCGCTGCAATGTCACAGAAATTGGTGACGTAGCAGTGATGTCGTTGTCGTCGTCGCTGTGTGTGACACCACCCTAACCCTTGCTAAGATAAATAGCAAAGACTGACTAGGAAGAAAATTCTTCCTTATCTGAACGCGCAAACAGAACACAATACAAAAAAACTTTCAGAGATAATTCACAGAAGCAATAAGCAAACAAAAGTATGAAACAAAACCAAGAGCTTATCTTATCTTGATGGAGGGGAAGCCAGGAGAACAAGAGACAGATTCCTATAGTCTAAAGGTACCGTCACACATAACGAGATCACTAGCGAGATCGCAGCTGAGTCACGGTTTCTGTGACGCAGTAACGATCCCGTTAGCGATCTCGTTATGTGTGACACTTACCAGCGATCAGGCCCCTGCTGTGAGATTGCTAGTCGTTGCCGAATGGTCCAGGTCATTTTCTTCAAAGGCGATGTCCTGCTGGGCAGCACACATCGCTATGTTTGACACTGTGTGACAGGGTCACAGTAACTGCTGAGATCGTTATACAGGTCGCTACTGCGACCTGTATTGTTCCTGCATCGTTGGTAAGGTCTGACTGTATGACATCTCACCAGCGACCTCCCAGCGACTTACCTGCGATCCCTATCAGGTCGCATCGTTTTTGGGATCGCTGGTAAGTCGTTGTGTGTGACTGGGCCTTAAGAAATTTCAGACGACTGGCAAGGACAAACAGCCAGCACACGCCTATATCCAAAATCAAGGTTTGAGCTACCAACCAGGTGTGTAGACCTGAGGAACAGAATCAAACCCACTAACATCAACGACCACAGGAGGGAGTCCAAGAGAAGAGCTTCACCAGACAGTAGTCACAACAGTCCTGTTTGGGGTGAGCTTCCCTGTGCATTCTGGGCTGGGGAGAGGTTAGAGATAGAGGAACAGAAAGAGAAAACTCAAAACTCTAGTAGCAGTGAAAGAGAACGGTTGCTGTTAGAGAGCTGTCCTAAGCTTTTCAGCATCGAGCGATGAATCAGGACACCGGGGTCCTCGACTGCCGGGTACTAACGGCCCACCAGTAAACCCGGTGGTCAGGAGATTCCACACAGCCTGACCCAACAGAGGCCCAAGGCGCAGTATCATAATAGAGCCCAGAGCCGCATAGATACTGGTAGGCCCTGCATCCGGCTCGCGATGCCCACCACAAGGGACAAGGAAAATTACATCTAGGAAGTGGGATGCTGTGCTGCTCCAGGCCACAGCGACCCACAGTCAGAGTGCACTAAGGAAGGCCTCCAACGTAACTGGCGGAGAAGGGATTCCTCACTGCTTCCTGGCTGACCGGACAACTGTAACCTGGGACCATAACAACTGACCAGTAAAAGTTAAAGGAAATTACTAGCCTCTGTCATCCAGTTACTGCCAGCCCCACTCCCCAGTGTACAACACCATAGACTACCACCCTATCACCATCCCTGGGGCCCGATCCACCTGTGGGAAGCTAAACCATTCCAGCTGCCATTCACCATTCACCGGCCCGGCGATGAGTAACAGTTTAACCCCGTGACACCTTCCTATCAGAAGACCCACTGGTCGGTACAGGCGATGTGATTCTCGCGCAAAGCCTAAATCTTTTCTCAGCACATGGAAAAGGAGCTTAGCCGTGTATAACAGCTAGCTTAAGGCTATGTTCACACAGTGCATTGTTTGCTGCATTTTTAGTGTATTTTTGAGGTCACAAAGATGCACCAAAATGCATGCATTTCCTACCTCCAGCAAAGTCTATGAAATTTTTATTTTGCTGTCCACACTGCATCTTTTTTTGTCTGCATCTTGGCTGCATTTTTGAAGATGCAGCCAACATGCAGCATGTCAATTATTTTTGCATTTTTGCAACAATTTTGAGCCCTTCCAGTCAATAGATTTGACTTAAAAAACGCATTGGACAACATGCGGTAAAAATGCGTCAAAAACACATCAAAAAGATGGTTAGCAAAGATGCACTGTGTGAACATACCCTAAAGGGGATAGCATGCGTACATCTCCACTTCCAGCACCATCCCTGAAAGGTAAATGTACCTCGAATTGCAGTAAACTAAATTTGGTCATAAAGTTATGTTAATTTGCAGAAATTAGCTAAATATGGAGAAACTGCTACAACAGTAATAAAAAAATCAGGGACTAGGAAATGATTCACAGACAATTTGAGTAAATGGTATTAGCTTCTTAGTAAGTTGTAATATGTATAAGGGTATGTGCACACGTTGCTTTTTTTTCCGCGCGGAAAAAAACGCACCCTCTGGCAGAGGGGAGAATTGTAAACAATGCTTTTTGAGAAACAACGCATCGAAAACGCATGCGTTTTTCATGCGTTTTTCATGCGTTTTTCATGCGTTTTTCATGCGTTTTTTTAGGTGCGTTTTTTAAGACTTGTCAGTGATAATAAAGTTGGTTGAACACAGACCTTTGGAAAAAAAAACCTGTGATGTCATTTCCTTCTCCACATTCTGTTTGGATAAATGGGAGGGCTTGGAATGGAAGGAGCACCATTTGAATTTTGGAAAAGTTGAAATAAACTTCGCGCACCAAGCCCCTTAGGTACCTATACGTCAGAAAACCCCCACAAGTGACCCCATTTTGGAATCTGCACCCCTCAAGGATTTTATTCAGGAGTATATTAAGCATTTTGAATCCACAGCTACTTCACCCAAAATGTTGCTGTAGCAACAATATTCTCACTTTTAGGCCCGCTTCACATGTCAGTGAAAAACATTGACGTTTTTCACTGGCGTGTAAAACACGCACATGTCCCTCCGTGTGCCGTGATTGCACTTAGAGATTAACTCACCTGCACCCGCTCCCGCTCTCCATGGTGCTGATCGCTCCCGCGGTGCAGCATCCGGCCGGCGCTGACCCCCGCAGCAGCTGCTTCCGGGTTGGCTGTGTCGTGCATCATGAATATGCGCGACAATAATGAGCCGGCACAGAAGGAACAGGGAGGACGGGCTGCAGAGGACATCGCTGGACGCCGGGTGAGTTAAAATGTTTTTTATTTTAAAAGCACGTTTTTTTCTGGCACGTGTTTCACGGATCACACCACTGTGTGGTCCGTGGGACATCAGTGATGCCAGAAAAAAATGGACATGTCTCCGTGCGGCAATCACGCACACGCGGGTACGCCGCATGGAGACACGTGCAGTGAAAAATCACTGACGTGTGAGCAGACCCATTCATTATAATGGGTCTGCGTATGTCAGTGATCCTGGTACGTTTAAAAAAAAGCACAAACGTCCCAGAATCACTGACGGGTGAAAGGGGCCTAAGGCTATGTGGCCATGATCCAGCGACACGGCGTCTAGTACACAGTGTCAGCCTTCCTGCAGCTGCCCATGCCCACGATTTGGGTTCAGGCTGCTGTGGAGCTCTATGCTACCTGCAGAGAACACTCGTCTCCGCAGCATAAATTGACATGCTGAGGCTCGGGAAGCCACGCTACCGGTCAGTTTATGCTGCGGAGAAAAGAAGCACAGTGGGCATGGGATCTCCAAAAATCCTTCCACTGTGCTTCTACTGCACAACGCAGCGTTATGGACGCAGGGAAAACACTCAGCGCCCATAACGCTGCAAACCCTGATTGTGGGCACACAGCCTAAAAAGCGTCAATGGATGAAGGGATGTCAAATATATAGAACGTCCCACCCCCGCCTGCATATTCTAAGCTGGCACCTTTAGTACCTTTCATGTGGCACTAAAGGGTGCCTAGCTTAGTATTTATCCAATAAAAAAAAAAAAAAAAATGAAAAAAATGGCGTGGGGTCCCCCCTATTTTTGATAGCCAGTCAGGGTAAAGCAGACAGCTGTAGCCTGCAAACCACAGCTGGCAGCTTCATCTTGGCTGGTGATCAATTTGGAGGGCTCCCCATGTTTTTTTTTTTATTTATAAATAAAGAATAAAAAAAAAAATAACGTGGGGTCCCCCCAAATTAGATCACCAGCCAAGGTGAAGCTGACAGCTGGGGTCTGGTATTCTCAGGGTGGGAAGAGCCATGGTTATTGGACTCTTCCCAGCCTAAAAATAGCAGGCCGCAGCCGCCCCAGAAGTGGCGCATCCATTAGATGCGCCAATCCTGGCGCTTCGCCCCAACTCATCCCGCGCCCTGGTGCGTTGGCTAACGGGGTAATAAATGGGGTTGATACCAGATGTGTAATGTCACCTGGCATCAAGCCCAGCAATTAGTGATGTCACGGCGTCTATCAGACACCCGACATAACTAATTGACAGTAAACAAAAGCAAAAAAAGACAACAAAAAATGTTTTATTAGAAAAAACACTCCCCAAATCATTCCCTTGTTCTCCAATTTAATAAAAAAAAATGGGTCCGCAGAAATCCATATGGATGTCCCACGTCGCCTCTGGACCTTCTAGAATATGGGGGCACGTTCAGGAAACGTATCCCCCATTTTCTAGGAGGGCAGACCCTCCATTTGAGGAGAGTGGGTGCAAAAATCTGCACCCACTCTCCCCGGGTCACAGCTGCAGAGTGCGAGCAGCCAGCACAGCTCACACTGAACACTGTGCTGGCTGTCAGCTGCTCTGCACATGTGACCGGCCGGCGTCTGCTGTGAAGGAGGAGGGGGCCGCGGGGGATCAGCGCTGCGACCGGACAGGTATGTATGACACCGGGGGGAATTGGGGTGACCGGGCAGGGCCTGGGGAACAGTTTTCTGTCGCATGTGTTATTGCACATGCGACAGAAATCATAGGAGCAGGGCGGCCGGTGCGCTACTGTGCGCGCGGCCATGTTGGATTTTCGGGAGGGGGGTCGGGGGTCGGGGCGGGCACTTTGGCGACACCGGGGGCTTTGCCAGGAAGTGAGGTCAACAGGAAGCCTCTTGACCTCACTTCCAGGTAAATGCCTGCGTTCTGGCGTGCCGACAAAGGCCGCGGACCGCAACAAAAAAGCAGGTCCATGCGTTGTGGCTGCGTTCTGACCCCACATCATTGATTTCAATGGGGGAGAGAACGCAGCCACAACGCACAAAAGAAGTGACATGCTGCTTTTCTTTCCGCACCGATTTTTGGCATCCAAAACGCTGCGGAAAGAAACGCAGCATGTGCACTGATTTTTCAGCTTTCCCATACACTTTGCTGGGAAAGCTGAACGCATGCAATTTGCCACTGAAACGCTGCGGTTCAAAACGCAGCGTTTCCGCGGTAAAAAACGCATCGTGTGCACACAGCCTTACTCACCATGGAGAAGGATCTTCAATATAAGTGAGAAAGAATGTCGCAATTAACTTGTAAGGCTATGCGTCCACGTTGCTTTTCCCTACTTGCAGTTCTAAATGCACGTTTTGTCCTTAATTGAATTAGCCAAAGTTGCCTTTTGCAGAACTTTAGCGCTGAAAACGCATACGTATTTGCCGCGTATTTGATGCGTTTTTAGCGCTTTTTACATGCTTTTTCAAATGCGTTTGGACACATGCGTTTGAACATCAAGACACTGATAAATAAAGTTACAACAGTCAAATCAAATGAAAAAAGAGAAAAAAAAGGGGCACATAAATATTTGTATGAAAAAATAAAAAATAGCAAGATTTAATAGAATTATAGCGGTTATTTAATAAAAATCGGAAATATAGCAATACAATGATAATTTTCTTTAAATAAATTGTCGGACTATGTGTGTGTGTGTGTAAAGGGACATATGAAATCATTATTTTGATGTGCAAAAAGCATGCGTTTTAGTAGTCCAAAACGCATGTTTTCTGCACCCAAAAAGCAGGTAAAACGCTGGAATTTTGATGTTTCTTGGTTACTCCCTGTTTCTCATTGACTTCTTTCTTATCTAAACGCACCTCAAATGGCAAAAACAATTGACATGCTTCTTTTTTAAACGCATGGTTTTTGCCACAAAATATGCAAATTAAATGCTGCATTTTGAACTGCATGGTGGGCACAAGAAATCTCTATTTCTCATAGACTTTGCTGGGAAATCAAAACGCAGCCATTTGGGCACTAAAAAGGTGCAGTTGAAAACGCTGCAGAAAAGCATGAAAAAACGCACCGTGGACACATAGCCTTAGAGATTATTACATTCTCAGCACTTTAACTGCTATCAGTTACTCATATAACTGTATACCTAATCCTGCCATTATCACAAAAATAAAAACTTGCTTAAACGCACAAGGTTTTTGAAAAACTGTAACAATAAATCACAAACCTCATTTTTATGCTTCAATTGAATTTGAAGTAACATATGCATGAGCATTATCTGTGACAATGTGTATCATTAGATCAGAATGTGAGCTGCTCCACCAGAGGGACGAACAACTGCATTTTGCCCCTTCTACAGCCCACATTATGATACACAGTCTATTCTGCTCTGTACTCTTGGTACATTTTGTGTCTCCTTTGTCTGCGTTGGCATACTGTTAATCAGTCAGTGACAGCATAAATAAAATTAAAAGGTTTAATTAAAAACTAATGAACAAGTGAGGCGAGAGTCCCAGGTTCTTTTTGAGCCAACACAGTGGCCCCGAGTAATTAAACTGTCAGAGAAAATGAGATGTGGAAGCCAAGTAAGAACGCTTCAAATGCTCAGGAGCTTCATTTTGCACTACATATCAGCAAAGAGTTTGTGTTCATAAATTTTGCAGGTTTAGGATCTGGACATTTTCCCCAGTCATCTACAGTATTTTTTACACTGAGAAAAAAAAATTCAAACCAAAATATATACCGCTTTTGCTCCAATTTTTCATGAGCTGAACGCAAAGATCTAAGACTTTTTCTATGTACACAAAAGGCCTTTGTCTCTCAAATATTGTTAACAATTTTGTCTAAATCTGTTAGAATGGAGTCACATAAGTATATCCATCAGATGCGATATGCTAATGAACCTCGGCTTCCGCTGTGCTGAGAGCCTGAATAGAGTATCATGCAACTGCAATCTAATCCTCTGATTGGATCAAAAGTGCAGAGAAGAGGGAGAGATTAATTTCTCTATTTACATTGCTTGTCTGTGCGTACACGGCACAGCACTCCGATTTTTCACACTCACCCATAGACTTTTATGAGTGTGAGTGGTGCGGAACTCGCAGACAATTGCAGCATGCTGTGTTTTTTTTTCTTCAGTCCGATTAGGGCTGAGGGAAAAATAGGAGACCTGAGCTGCCATGTCAGCACTTGGCCAAGATAATTTATCCATCTCAAAGGTGTGGCATATCAAGATGCTAATTAGGCAGCATAATTATCGCAAAGGTGTGCCTCAGGCTATGTTCATATGTTGCGTTTTTGCTGCTTTTTTGCATGTTTTTTCATGAGTTTTATGCAAATTAGAAGCTGCTTTTCACAGCACCAGCAAAAGCTATGAACTTTCAGAAATCTCATGCAGATGTAGCGCCCGTGAGATCCTCAGGGCACTACAGGGAACTGCATCCTCTTGGGGATGCAGGACCTACCCCCGGGACCTAGAGTACCAGTGCCGATTCCACCAAAGCACAACCAATATCCTAGTTCTCCACTCCACACTGAGCATAGAGGGTTAACCTTGAAAAGGGGATGGTCGCCATGGGAACGAGTCCCTGGGTTTAGCCATCCTGGTGGGAGGGGTCAGCAGTCAGTCATTAGAGTCTAGAGAGTGTAGCACACAGAAGAGGTGTGCAGACGTGCCTGAGCTGGGTCCATGTAACGGTGACCCCGGGGGCACAGGAGAGAGGTCGCCAGGACGAGTACCAGAGATATTGCTGGGTCCGGAGCACGAACGGGGCACAGAGCCCTAGGTCAAGCGTCGGTTTCAAACGGTTTGATAAATACTTGCCCGGTGAGGACACCTTCACGGACTTCACCGAACCAAATAATCCGGGGGCATCAGCAGTAAACTAGGATTGGGGTTCGGACACTTACCTCCTCGCAAGGTCCGCACTGCCCGACGTACGGAGGAGACTGCACCCCAAAAGGGACAGTCGGGGCCCCCAAACGCTCCACGCTACGGGGACTACATTGGCACTAGTCCTCCCGGGACCTGAACCAGCAACCCCTGGGTCCACAGTGAGTAGAGACTGTTAAAGACAACCTGGTGTGGTCTCCATTATTTCCCCCATTACATCTCCCAGGCTCAGCCCTACCTGCGGAGGGCCTACCATCACAGCTGCCACTACCACCAGCTCTGGGAGTACCCACATTGTGCAGCGGCAGTTCTCCATTCTTAACCGCAACCCGCATGTGGCGTCACATGACAAAATCTCTTATCTCCCCTGTAAATACTCCCATTACCAAAAGAGGCCCAGGGCACGGGACCGAGCAATGGCAACCAGAGTGACATTCTCATTTATTACTGCCCGAGACCGAGTACCCCCTTCCCTGGGTGACACAGCTACCCTTTTTCTGGCTTCACGAACAGGATACGGACAAGGCCTGGTAATACAGGTGACGTGTGCCTTAAGAACGGTATTTAATGGACTGTTTGTGTAAAGACTGTCTTCATCTTTAATGCTGAAAATCTGCTGTGCCATCACTGTGCCTGGAAAGAGCGTGAAACTGCAAAAGCGCGTGAATGTAAGCCCCGCTCACGAGTCCTGAGAGCGCAGGCAGATGTCGGCAGTAACCGGACCCGGAAGCTCCCAGAGTGCTCCAGTCCCCACGAGAGTGGTGAGAAATGACCAAGGGGGAACATAGGATGCAGGCACCAGACAACAGGAGTGCCACGGGGCCTTCCCATGCCATGTAAGGCGATGATAACGCAGTGGAACCTGCTCCGGCATAACAAGCAGCAGCACCCATAGCCGTGGCGGCTGCCCCAATAAAGCCAATCACCTTACCATATGTACCCAGCGCAGCCTGGCTTCCCCAATATGATGGCAAAACCAATGCCTTACCGGGGTTTAAAAAGAAAATTTGCACTGTACTGGACATGTACGCGATGACCAACAGACAACTGGTGTCTGTGGTGTTGGGACAGTTAACAGGCGCAGCTGAGCTGAAGGTGGAGACCTGGTCAGATGACGATCGGAAGTCAGTAATCACTATATTTGAAAAGCTCAAAGCTGCCTTTGAAACTCACACTGAGGCAGAGCTCAAAATGAAATTCTATAACTGCAAATAGCGGTCCCAGGATAGTATCAGAGACTATGCCTTGAGGTTGCAGGCAGCACTGCGAACCCTAAAGCTTATGGAACCCATTACTGACCAGGAAGGAAATAAGATGATGGTCGAGAAGTTCTTACAGGGTCTACAATCAATGGAGGACCGCAAGCAGCTGCGGCTGTGGGCCGTGGAACACCCGAATGTGAACTTTGTTGTCCTCAAAGACCAGGCCATCAAAGCCCTGCAACCCCCTGAGATCATTGAGTCTAAACCACAGTCCTGGCAAGCCAGCACCTCCCCTCTGTGGTCAGAACCCTCTTCTTTAACTGTGGAAAAGACTATTCCTCAGGTAGCGCCCTCATGTTCTCTTAGTGATCTGCGTTCTCAAGTTCAGCAGCTAAGCAAAGATGTGGCCAGAATCCTAGAGGTGATGCAACTCCAGCCAGAGATCAAGCCGGCAGAGAGGATCCAGCTGGCTGATTGCAATGAGGATGTCCCCTGGATGCAAGGAAGGAGGACCCCACCGCTTTAAGGGAGGAGCAGCGACCGCTACAGTGCATCAGGACAGCCCATCTGCTGCAAGTGCCAGCAAGTCGGCTATCTTGCTAGAAGGTGTCCTTTAAACTGGCAACCCCTGAGGCCAAGGTCCAATCCCCAGGAATAGGACAACAAGGCCCCACTGACTGGTGAAACCGGTATGTAGGGGGGCGTCCCATAATCTCCATCACCTTGGACGGGATCCCTACCTCTGCCTTGTTGGACACCGGCTCGCAGGTGACAACCATCCCGTATGTACTGTATAAGAGGTTCTGGTCAGATGCTGATCTCACCCGACCCCACGCGGGCCTCACCATCTATGCCGTAAATGGTTCACCAGTGACCCAGATTGGGTTTAAGGAGGTGACCATAAAGCTGGGACGAGTAGAGTTAGCAAAACAAGGACTGATTGTTGTAGAAAATTATGCTAGTGATAAAAATCCTAAAATAATTCTGGGGATAAACGTCATTGAAAATTGGTTGGGAGAAGTGTTGTTTTTGCTCCAACAGATTGCTGAGACTGCAGGTGCTGGACAGCAGAGGGTCCTGCAAAGAGATATCCGAGCCCTCCTGCAGAGACAACAGGTAAACTTGTCTGGTAGTGATATTGGCAGTGTAAGGGTCATAGATGCTGGTCCTCTTGTAATACCCCCGAAAAGTGAAATGATGATATGGTGCCGGGCAGCCATAGGCCTTAGCAGACAGGACTACCAGGCAGTAGTAGAGCCACTACATCCTGAGCACTGGCTCACTGTTTTGACAGGTAGGGGGGTAGTGAATGTCCGCAAAAGGAGAGTGCCCATGTGAGTGTTGAACTACGGGGATGAAGAGACCAAATTGCCCAGGTATGCCACCATTGCCAAATTATTCACTGTCACTGAAGAGTCCATCCAGGCAGCGGAGCCCACAGCCCCATGGGAGCAGACAGAACATGACAGTCTTCAAGGTCAATTAGAGGGTTTGTGCCAAGAACTGCATGTAGGTACTGACTCTACACCCTCACATCATAAACAGGGTGTAACGCCTGCCTGGATCCACAGACTCAGATGGAATGTAATGGAAAGGCTAGAGGGAAGCCACTCACCACGCAGGACCCCCAGAACCCTGAAACTCTTTATCCCCTATACAGGGATTTGAAATTACACAGGGCCCTGGAGATCACTACCTGTGGAAGGCTGCAGTCCGATGAGAGTAGTCATCAGGAAGGGTCAAACCATTAATAGCAGAACAGGGACAGAATCGGTAGGCAAGAACATAATCAGAAAACGTAGCAGAGATCTAATCCGGATCGGGCAGCGAGGTACAAAAACAGTAGGCAGGAGGGTAGTCAGAAAACATGCAGAAGTCAGCACACAGGAATCCCTAAACAGAATAGGGCGGACCAGGAGCAAGAAAATCAGAACTATCTCTGGCAGAGGTCAGCAGACAGGAGCGGAATTAAGAAGGGTGTGGTGTCTTCCTATTGGCTGTAGCTGAATGATGGCAACTTCAGCTGGAAGACACACCACCTATAGTCAGCCAGTGGTACTGCAAATCCCAAGATAACCCAGCCCAGTTGATGATCGGAGCCTGCGCCCACCGGTCTCCCATCACCAGCACCATCCACAGCAGGAACTCGCCTGGTGATCGGAGTAGAAGTCGCTGGAGCGGAATCCGGTGGTAATATAACACAGGGAGTCTACCGGGTAGTGCAAGAGTATGAGCAGGTCTTTAGCAAACATCCACTAGACTTTGGGAGGATAAAAGGGGTACAACATCACATACGCACAGGCAACCATCCACCCATCAAAGAGAGATACAGGCCTATACCACCCACACACTATCAATGTGCCAAAGAAATGTTGAGGAACATGAAGGAAGCAGGGGTCATCCGAGATAGTTGCAGCCCGTGTGCAGCTCCACTAGTTCTGGTTAAGTAGAAAGATGGCACCATGAGGATGTGTGTGGACTATAGGCAGATCAACAAAATCACTCATAAGGATGCCTATCCATTACTCCGTATTGAAGAGTCGCTGGCTGCACTGAAGGCTGCTAACTATTTCTCTACCCTAGATTTAACCAGTGGCTACTGGCAAATATCAGTTGCTGAGGAGGATCGGGAAAAGACTGTCTTCGCCACTCCTATGGGTCTGTGTGAACTCAACAACATGCCGTTTGGTCTGTGCAATGCAGCAGGAACGTTCCAGAGGCTAATGGAATGCTGCCAGGGCCACCGCAACTTCGAGTCCGTACTGCTATACTTAGATGATGTGATCGTATATTCAAAAACTTACGAAGAACATCTGGAACACCTGTCAAAGGTATTCAAAGCCTTGGAAAAGTATGGAATGAAGCTGAAGCCATCCAAATGTCATCTACTGAAGCCTAAGATCCAGTACCTGGGGCATGTGGTCAGCGCTGAGGGAGTGGCCCCCGACCCTGAAAAGATAACAGCTATCCAGAACTGGCCTAGGCCAACTACCGTCAAGGAGGTGCGCCAGATCCTGGGCCTAGTGGGATATTACCGGAGGTTCGTGAAGGGGTACACGAAGATGGCAGTGCCCTTGCAAGAGCTCCTGGTAGGGCAGACCAAGAAAGGCAAGACTCCTGGCCCTCCATTCACATGGGGTGAAGAAGAAGAAAGCTCCTTCATAAAGATGAAGTTGGCCCTAACAGGAGATGAGATTCTGGCATACCCTGATTACCATCTTCCCTTTGTGCTGTACACAGATGCCAGTAATGTGGGATTGGGAGCTATACTATCCCAAGTACAGAGTGGCAAAGAAAGAGTAATTGCCTATGCAAGTAGGAAGCTCCGTCCTACTGAGATGAATCCTGAAAATTACAACTCCTTCAAGCTTGAGTTCCTGGCACTGGTCTGGGCAGTGACTGAAAGGTTCAAGCACTACCTGGCAGCTGCATAATTCACAGTGTACACTGACAACAATCCTTTGTCCCATCTGGACACCGCGAAGCTGGGTGCACTTGAACAAAGCTGGGTGACAAGTCTGGCAAACTACGACTTCATCATCAAATGCAGAGCTGGTCACAAGAACGCCAACGTGGATGCGTTATCCAGGATGCCTCACCTGTATGATGAAGGAACAAATGAAGATGAACTAGAAGAAATCGAGTTGCCAGCTTTTCACCGCCCTAGTAACTTAGGAGTAGAGATGAGCATAGGTCGAAGCGAACCGTTCACCAATTTCAAATTTGAGTTGATTTGGGCGATGTTCGAGTCGATTTACTTCACGTTCGAAATAACATTCGATAACAATTCGATCACCAAAAGCATGGCTTTTCACGGCTCTGTGCTCACTAGAGTTGAGTGCGGTTCGTGGTTCGAACTAGAACTCGAGCTTTTTGCTAAAAGTTCGTTAGATCGAGTTACGTTCGAGAACAGTTCTATCAGCAAAAAGCCTAGCTGATTGCTAGCTGGCTTTTCACTGTAATAGTGTGAGCCACTCTGTGACTCACACTATTATCAAATTTCAGCTAATAGTGTGCGGGGGCTGCGCGTTTAGATCACTGCTGCAGGGATAATGGCGATCACCATTTTTTTTTTTCCTTTCTTCCTTCCCTAAGCGCGCGTGTAGTGGGGCAGGCCAGTATGTCAGCCAATCCAAGACACACACACGGCTAAGTGTACTTTTTGCCAGACAAGCAAGGGCATGTGTCATAGGCTGTCCATGTCACATGTCCTTGCATTATAAAAACGGACATTTTCCGCCAGCACGCCATTATCTGCCTTCTGCGTCTGGGTGTCAGTCACCGCTCACGCAGCTCCTGTCGCTGGTCCTGCTGTGTACGCTATACACACAGCGTTCTACAGATTAGGGACAGAAGTTTATTTCAGCCCTTTTAAGGGCTAATTACAGCTGGCTCAGAGCCATAGGTGACAGTCAGCTCTGTGGAAACGCTTTTTACCGCTACAGATAACAGCGTAGCTAAGCTTAGGGAATTCCTTGCTGCATTTCACCATTAGGAGGGATAGAAAGTGAGACTTCCTTTCCTCTACACTAACCCATAACCCGGCCACTGTACCCTCCTGCCTTTTTTTTAGCAAAACCATTTTAATTGCAGAGTGCTGCCAGTTAGTGCCATCCAAAGAGTGGCTGCTGTCCTCCATTATTGTGCCACTTGTGCCAAGCAAGTCCCACCACCTCTGCATTCTCCCCTCCTGCACATTTTTGCAAAGCCATTTTAATTTAAAAGAGTGCTGCCAGTTAGTGGCATCCAAAAAGTGGCTGTTTGACTCCATTATTGTGCCACTTGTACCAAGCAAGTCCCACCATCTCTGCATTCTCCCCTCCTGCACATTTTTGCAAAGCCATTTTAATTTAAAAGAGTGCTGCCAGTTAGTGGCATCCAAAAAGTGGCTGTTGGACTCCATTATTGTGCCACTTGTGCCAAGCAAGTCCCACCACCTCTGCATTCTCCCCTCCTGCCAATTTTTGCAAAGCCATTTTAATTTAAAAGAGTGCTACCAGTTAGTGGCATCCTAAAAGTGGCTATTGGACTCCATTAGTGTCCCACTGGTGCCAAGCAATTTCCAGCACCTCTGCATTGCACCCTCAAGCTCATTTTTACTAAGCTATTATAATAGCAAACACTGAGGAACTTAGTGGCATCCAAAAAGTGGCTGTTGGACTCCATTAGTGTCCTACTGGTGCCAAGCAATTTCCAGCACCTCTGCATTGCACCCTCAAGCTCATTTTTACTAAGCTATTATAATAGCAAACACTGAGGAACTTAGTGGCATCCAAAAAGTGGCTGTTGGACTCCATTAGTGTCCCACTGGTGCCAAGCAATTTCCAGCACCTCTGCATTGCACCCTCAAGCTCATTTTTACTAAGCTATTATAATAGCAAACACTGAGGAAACTTAGTGGCATCCTAAAAGGGGCTGTTGGACTTCATTAGTGTCCCACTGGTGCCAAGCAATTTCCAACACCTCTGCATTGCACCCTCAAGCTCATTTTTACTAAGCCATTATAATAGCAAACACTGAGGAACTTAGTGGCATCCAAAAAGTGGCTGTTGGACTCCATTAGTGTCCCACTGGTGCCAAGCAATTTTCAGCACCTCTGCATTGCACCCTCAAGCTCATTTTTACTAAGCTATTATAATAGCAAACACTGAGAAAACTTAGTGGCATCCAAAAAGTGGCTGTTGGACTCCATTAGTGTCCCACTGGTGCCAAGCAATTTCCAGCACCTCTGCATTGCACCCTCAAGCTCATTTTTACTATGCCATTATAATATCAAACCCTGAGGAAACTTAGTGGCATCCAAAAAGTGGCTGTTGGACTCCATTAGTGTCCCACTGGTGCCAAGCAATTTCCAACACCTCTGCATTGCACCCTCAAGCTCATTTTTACTAAGCTATTATAATTGCAAACTGTGCTGCCAGTTTAAGGGCCATAGTTGCATTGTCAGGGATAGTCAGTGTTGTTTCTTCTGCTGTCAATAAAGCTAGACCACCTCTGCAATCTACACCACCTCTCAATTTTTACTACCACATTTTAAGTGGACAATCTTGTCGCTATCAAAATGAGTGGCAAAATGACAGATGCTGGTGGAAAGGGGAACAGGCGTGTTGGAAAAGGAAAAAAAAGTTTTTGTCCGTGGGAAGGTGGCAAAGCTACATTAACATCTGCTGAAGATAGGCCATCTTCCAGCAAAAGTAAGATGTCTACTACTTTCCGTGGACAATCCGATGTGCTCCCTTTTTTACGGACCCGAACAACTGTAAGAAAGGTAGATGATGCACAAAAAAATAACATGCTTGAATGGATCTCAAGTACTCCAACAAGTGCCCTCTCCTCCACCTCAACTACCGCATCCAAAAAAAACCAGTCCTCTGAGTTGTCATCCCAATCACACTTGCTTTTATCCAGCTCTCAAGTCTCCATCCGCCCTGCACAGTATGGTAGAACAGAGATGGCTGAGTCTGCAGAGCTGTTCAGTCACACTATAGCCTGGGAATCAGAGGTCTGCTCCCAAGCTACAGTGAGTACAGACCAGGAAATGGTCTGCAGTGATGCCCAGAACCTTTGTGACTCTGATTCAAGCCGTGATGACCAAGTTTCTGAGCATAATGTTGACCCTTATTCACAAACTGTAACACCTGTTGTTATAGATAATGAGGAACATACTGATGACGATGAGACGCAGATACCAGATTGGGATGACAACTTAAATATTCGGTCAGGGCAGGAAGAGGCTAGGTCTGAGAGTGAGGGGAGTGCAAACACAATGCTTGATGAGTAAGTTCTAGATCCCACCTACTCTCAACCCACAGTCAGGCACTCGGGGAGGTCAACAGTTGTGGTGGAGGAGGATGCAACTGACGACGGAGTTACCTTGTTCCTTCCTGGACAGAGGAGGAGTACTGGTAGCACGTCTACAACTGCATCCTCAGCCACCACTCTGCCTCTGAGCACTAGTCGGGGTGTCTCAGCAGGTCGCATGTCCTCTAAGCCTTGCCTAGCCTGGTCCTTTTTTGACCTTGCAAAGGATCACCCAAATCATGTGATCTGTAAAATTTGTCGGGAATCTGTTAGTAGAGGCAAAAACCTCAGCAGTTTGACAACTTCTTCCATGAATCGTCACATGAATAAATATCATATGTCCCAGTGGGAAGCTCACCGTGCTGCAATGCGGACTAGCGGAGCGGACCATCCACCGCCTGCCTTTTCCAGTGCATCCTCGCGCTCTTCATCTTCTAGGACTGTGGGGACAGCTGTCACACCTAGTTTTCCACGCACTCCTTCCACCACTGTATCCGCAACAGGCAGTTTACTTGGTAGGTCATCAGTTGGTTTGGAAGGGGAAACAAGTGCGTGTACACAGCTCTCTCAGACATCGATAGCACCAACGTTGGATGAAGGCAACATCATGTCTACGCGTGCACTTTCCTCACAAACCTGCATTTTTCCAGGAACACCCTACTCACCACCGTCTACACACAGCAGCCAGATCTCTGTCCCTCAGATGTGGACAAAAAAAAGGTCATTTCCTATGACCCATGACAAAGCTAAGAGGTTGACTTTATCCCTCTGTAAGCTCTTGGCTACCGAAATGCTGCCTTTCCGCCTGGTGGACACACAGGATTTTCGAGACATTATGTCTGTCACTGTGCCCCAGTACCAGATGCCCAGTCGCCACTACTTCTCCAAGAAAGGTGTGCCTGCGCCACACCAGCATGTCGCACACAACATCACCGCTTCCTTGAGAAACTGTGTGTGAACGGGTGAATTTCACCACCGATACTTGGACCAGTAAGCATGGACAGGGTTGCTGACTGGGCACTGGGTAATTATGGTGATAGATGGTGAAGGGTCTGCTGCACAAGTCTTGCCGTCCCCATGACTTGAGCGTCAATCCTCTGTCTGTCCAAGTTCCTCCACTGCTTCTGCCTCCTCAACCTCGTCTGGGTCCTCCACCTGCGCCCCAAGCCTGCCTGGTCAGGCCACCAACGTTGTAACTGCGCAGAAGGAATCACGCACACCTCATTACTATGCTGGCAGCAGAGCGCAACAGCATGAGGCGGTATTTAGCTTGAAATGTCTTGGAAATAAGAGTCACACAGCGGCTGAGTTGTGGGCAGCTCTTGAGACTGAGTTTGGTGACCCACGTGCCTTGTATGGCTCATGTGTTGAACCTTGTTGTCCAGCAATTTTTAGCACACTATCCCGGCCTAGATGGCCTTCTGAACAGGGCACAAAAACTGTCTGCTCACTTCCGCCGTTCAACCGCCGCAGCTGAGTGACTTGCATCGCTCCAGAAGTCTTTCGGCCTGCCGGTTCATCGCCTGAAATGCGATGTGCCGACACGCTGGAATTCTACTCTCCACATGTTACAGCGACTGTGGCAGCACCGCCGAGCACTTGTGCAATACGTCATGACGTATAGCCTGGGCCAACGAGATGCAGAGGTGGGGCAAATCACCCTGATGGAGTGGTCTCAGATCAAGGACCTATGCACCCTTCTGCACAGTTTCGACATGGCGACGAATATGTTAAGCACTTACAATGCCATTATCAGCATGAAAATTCCATTCATTTACATGCTGGAGCACACGCTAAACACTATTTGGAGTCATGGGGTGGGACAACAGGAAGGGGAGGAAGTACAAGAGGATTCATATGCGCACGGGACAACAACATCACCAAGGTCCAGACGTTCATCATCACCAAAGCGGCAGGCATGGGACCATGGGGGACAGGGATCAACAAGGGCACATGGTAGCAGGCGAAATGTTGAGGAAGGTGCAGGAGAACATGAAGAAATGGAGGACGAACTGTCCATGGACATGGAAGACTCAGCGGATGAGGGAGACCTTGGTCAAATTTCTGTTGAAAGAGGTTGGGGGGAGATGTCAGAGGAAGAAAGAACGTTTAGCACCTCTATGCCACAAACACAGCGTGGACTTGGTCCGCATGGCTGCGCAAGACACATGAGCGCCTTCTTGCTGCACTACCTCCAAAATGACCCCCATATTGTCAAAATTAGAAGTGATGATGAATACTGGCTTGCCACACTATTAGATCCCCGGTACAAGTCCAAATTTTGTGACATAATTCCAGCCATAGAAAGGGACGCACGTATGCAGGAGTATCAGCAGAAGCTGTTACTCGACCTTAGCTCGGCTTTTCCACCAAACAACCGTGGTGCACAGAGTGAATCTCCCAGTTGTAACTTGACAAACATGGGACGGTCTCGTCATCAACAGTCTAACCGTAACAGCAGCACCGTAACTGGTGCTGGTAACAGCAATTTTATTGAATCTTTTCATAATTTTTTTAGACCATCCTTTGCAAGGCCACCAGAGACAACAAGTCTGACACATAGTCAACGGCTGGAGAGGATGATACAGGAGTATCTTCAAATGAACATCGATGCAATGACTTTGCAAATGGAGCCTTGCTCATTTTGGGCTTCAAACCTTGAAAAATGTCCAGAGCTCTCCACTTACGCCTTGGAGATCTTGTCGTGTCCAGCTGCCAGCGTTGTCTCAGAACGTGTCTTCAGTGCTGCTGGGTGTGTGCTGACAGATAAGCGCACGCATCTGTCCAGTGACAATGTGGACAGACTAACGTTCATTAAAATGAACAAGTCATGGATCCGCAAGGAATTTACTACCCCGGTGTCATCCTGGGGAGAGTAAATGCGTGTGTATTTGGAATGTGCTTGATGCAGATGTACCTGTGAAGTGTACAACTGGGCCACAAGTGCTGCCACTGAAGGGGTGTCTGTGTGGCCCAATTTTTGGAAAAAAGGGAGACTCTGCTTGGAGTAACCCTTGCTGTGTTTTTAAAAAGGAGCCAAGATGAACAAGTCATGGTTCAGCAAAGACTTTGCTACCTACCCCGGTGTCATTCTGGGGACGGTTAAGGATGGTGTATTTTTTAATGTGCTTGATGCAAATGTACCTGTGAAGTGTACAACTGGGGCACAAGTGCTGCCACTGAAGGGGTGTCTGTGTGGCTCAATTTTTGGAAAAAAAGGGAGAGTCCGCTTGGAGTCATCTTGCGGTGTTTTACATGATTTTAGAAGGGCATGCCATGCCTATATCTGTGTCTTGTCCTCTTTTTCCTCGTAACACTGTTTTGTTTTCGCATGAGAATTTGTTCTTGTCACTTTCCCATGTGTTTGTGTTGTGTTCTGAGTTGTTTGTCACCTTTTGGACACCTTTGAGGGTGTTTTCTAGGTGTTTTTATGTGTTTGTGATTGCCTCCCATTGTTTCCTATGGGGTTCGAGCGGTTCGTCGAACCGAACTCGAACGCGACCTCCGTTCGGCGAACCAAGCTTGAGAGGAACCGCGACCGGTTCGCTCATCTCTAGTGCTCACGTTGCGTATTTTCATGCGACCTGCATCCCCAGCACAATCATTCTCTCTCTCCTACTCACCGATCAGCTGCTCGGCTGTCACAAAGCTCTGGTGGCTTTTCCTCTTTTGAAAATGGCTGCCGCTTATATTTCAATCTGGTATTCCCTGCTTTCCCCGCCCATCGGTCCCCATGATTGGTTGCAGTCAGACAGCAGTCTCACTGCAACCAATCACAGCCGCCGGCGGGCGGGTCTATATCGTGCAGTAAAATATATAAATAAATAATTGCAAAAAAAAAACCTTGCAGTTCCCCCCAATTTTGATACCAGCCAAGATAAAGCCACACGGCTGGAGGCTGGTATTGTCATGATGGGTACCGCCACCCTAACAATATCAGCCAGCAGCCGCCCAGAATTGCCACATCCATTAGATGCGGCAGTCCCGTTACTCTACCCGGCTCATCCCGAATTGCCCTGGTGCAGTGGCAATCGAGGTAATAAGTGTTATGTTAATCATGGCAGGCGTCTCCCCAAGATACCTTCCATGATTAACCTGTAAGTAAAAGAAAAATAAACACACAACGAAAAATCCTTTATTTGGAATAAAAGATAAAAAAACCTCTCTTTTACCACTTTATTAATCCCCAAACAACAATCCAGGTCCGAAGTAATCCACACGATGCTTTCAGCTCTGCTACATGAAGCTGACAGGGAGTGCCATAGAACACGACCGCTCTGTGTCAGCTTCACGCAGCAACTGAAGTGAGCCACACTGTCACCGGAGACTTCACTCAGGTAGTGCCTGCGTGTGTGAGGTGATGATGATGTGTGCGGTAGTGCCGGGGTGTGTGTTGTGATGATGATGTGTGCGGTAGTGCCGGGGTGTGTGAGGTGTGGATGATATGTGCAGTAGTGCCGGGGAGCGTGCGGTGATGATGATGAGTGCGGTACTGCCGGGGTAATTGCGGGGATTATGATAGGGGCAGTAGTGTCGGGGTGTGTGCAGGGATGATGATGGGGGCGGTAGTGCCTGCTTGTCTCTC